>NW_023995107.1:62500-155084 GCF_015586225.1 Lucilia sericata | reverse complement strand
CCTATAGTCTAGTCTATAGTCTAGTCTATAGTCTAGTCTATAGTCTAGTCTATAGTCTAGTCTATAGTCTAGTCTATAGTCTAGTCTATAGTCTAGTCTATAGTCTAGTCTATAGTCTAGTCTATAGTCTAGTCTATAGTCTAGTCTATAGTCTAGTCTATAGTCTAATCTATAGTCTAGTCTATAGTCTAGTCTATAGTCTAGTCTATAGTCTAGTCTATAGTCTAGTCTATAGTCTAGTCTATAGTCTAGTCTATAGTCTAGTCTATAGTCTAGTCTATAGTCTAGTCTAGTCTAGTCTATAGTCTAGTCTAGTCTATAGTCTAGTCTAGTCTATAGTCTAGTCTAGTCTATAGTCTAGTCTAGTCTATAGTCTAGTCTAGTCTATAGTCTAGTCTATAGTCTAGTCTATAGTCTAGTCTATAGTCTAGTCTATAGTCTAGTCTATAGTCTAGTCTATAGTCTAGTCTATGGTCTAGTCTGTAGTCTAGTGTATAGTCTAGTCTATAGTCTAGTCTAGTCTAGTGTAGTGTAGTGTAGTGTAGTCTAGTCTAGTCTAGTCTAGTCTAGTCTAGTCTATAGTCTAGTCTATTCTATAGTCTAGTCTAGTCTATAGTCTAGTCTATAGTCTATAGTACAGTTTATAGTCTAGTCTACAACAATAGAACGTAATTACAATAAGCTGCTCTATAGTGAAGAATATAAACTGTTCTAGACTCCAGATTATAGATTGCTCTTTAGCTAAGACCCATAGACTTTTTATAGTCGAATTTAATATGTATAAGAAAAAAATATGTAAATTTAATAATGAAACAAAAACAAATTGTATTAGTTATGTCAAATCACTTACCTTTTTAATTTGTTGTTCAAATAATGATATTCTCTCAAATAATGATGTATTGCCTTGCATACAAAAACAATAATTCCATTTTGCAACACATGTATATTTACAAACATACGCACCAACTCTTTTTCTTTAAGTTTTTTTTTTTTCATTATTTCTTTGACATTTTTTCAATTTTTTTTTCCAAACTCTCTCACTATACCCTTTGATTAATGCTTTTTCATCACTTCACCAAACGAAAGGCACGACAAAAGAAAACCACCGAAGCGTAGCGATGCTCGGCCTAACGAAATGCATTGAATTTTTTGCAAATTAAAAAAAAAAAACACTTTTTAAATGAATAATTTAACACTTTTTTGACAAATAATATACAGTTTTTTTTATAAGCAATTTTCCATAATGGTATTTATAAACAATTCTCCACAAAATATTTAAATATTACCAATTTATTAACTCTTTAGATTAATTTAAACAGGACTATTAACATTAAACAACCGAACACTTAGAAATTTTTAGCAACTAAAGAAGAAGAAAAATAACTAAAGCAACAAATGGTAAAAGAACTTGTCATTGTTGTTGTTATTACTCTATTTAAAGAGCAAATATCCAATAACAATAACAACAACTCCACTATGTGATGAATGCTTTTTGTTATTGTTCCATTTCATTAGGTTTCTTATATTTCTAAATTGTTCGATTGTTTAGGGTTAAAGGTACTGCTTAAACATTAATTAATTGTCAATAATAAAATATTTTTGTTGCATAATATTAAACAAAAGTTAATTTTTATTGGTGTAAAGAAATATTTATGAAAAAAGTTTTAGAAATTAGTAAAAAAGCGTTAGGAAATTTAATAAAAATGTACAATTTGGCAATTTTGATAGACAATTTTGTTAGAAGATGTCATTTTCGTTGTTTTCTTGGTTTCCAGGGCCAATCGTAAGCCAAAGAGTGTCTTGTTGAGTGGGAGTGCAGAAGGAGGTATACATCATTAACATATAGTCTATAGACTATAGATATAGTCTAGACTATATATAGTTTGGTCTATAGTCTAGTCTATAGTGCAGTCTATAGTCTAGTCTATAGTCTAGTCTATAGTTTAGTCTATAGTCTAGTCTATAGTTTAGTCTAGTCTATAGTTTAGTCTATAGTCTAGTCTATAGTTTAGTCTATAGTCTAGTCTATAGTCTAGTCTATAGTCTAGTCTATAGTCTAGTCTATAGTCTAGTATATAGTCTACTATATAGTCTAGTCTATAGTCTAGCCTATAGTCTAGTCTATAGTTTAGTCTAGTCTATAGTTTAGTCTAGTCTATAGTTTAGTCTATAGTCTAGTCTATAGTCTAGTCTATAGTCTAGTCTATAGTCTAGTCTATAGTCTAGTCTATAGTTTAGTCTATAGTCTAGTCTATAGTCTAGTCTATAGTCTAGTCTATAGTCTAGTCTATAGTCTAGTATATAGTCTAGTCTATAGTCTAGTCTATAGTCTAGTCTATAGTCTAGTCTATAGTCTAGTCTATAGTCTAGTCTATAGTCTAGTCTATAGTCTAGTCTATAGTCTAGTCTATAGTCTAGTCTATAGTCTAGTCTATAGTCTAGTCTATAGTCTAGTCTATAGTCTAGTCTATAGTCTAGTCTATAGTCTAGTCTATAGTCTAGTCTATAGTCTAGTCTATAGTCTAGTCTATAGTCTAGTCTATAGTCTAGTCTATAGTCTAGTCTATAGTCTAGTCTATAGTCTAGTCTATAGTCTAGTCTATAGTCTAGTCTAGTCTAGTCTATAGTCTAGTCTATAGTCTATAGTCTAGTCTATAGTCTATAGTCTAGTCTATAGTCTAGTCTATAGTCTAGTCTATAGTCTAGTCTATAGTCTAGTCTATAGTCTAGTCTATAGTCTAGTCTATAGTCTAGTCTATAGTCTAGTCTATAGTCTAGTCTATAGTCTAGTCTATAGTCTAGTCTATAGTCTAGTATATAGTCTACTATATAGTCTAGTCTATAGTCTAGCCTATAGTCTAGTCTATAGTTTAGTCTAGTCTATAGTTTAGTCTAGTCTATAGTTTAGTCTATAGTCTAGTCTATAGTCTAGTCTATAGTCTAGTCTATAGTCTAGTCTATAGTCTAGTCTATAGTTTAGTCTATAGTCTAGTCTATAGTCTAGTCTATAGTCTAGTCTATAGTCTAGTCTATAGTCTAGTATATAGTCTAGTCTATAGTCTAGTCTATAGTCTAGTCTATAGTCTAGTCTATAGTCTAGTCTATAGTCTAGTCTATAGTCTAGTCTATAGTCTAGTCTATAGTCTAGTCTATAGTCTAGTCTATAGTCTAGTCTATAGTCTAGTCTAGTCTATAGTCTAGTCTATAGTCTAGTCTATAGTCTAGTCTATAGTCTAGTCTATGGTCTAGTCTATAGTCTAGTCTATAGTCTAGTCTATAGTCTAGTCTATAGTCTAGTCTATAGTCTAGTCTATAGTCTAGTCTATAGTCTAGTCTATAGTCTAGTCTATAGTCTAGTCTATAGTCTAGTCTATAGTCTAGTCTATAGTCTAGTCTATAGTCTAGTCTATAGTCTAGTCTATAGTCTAGTCTATAGTCTAGTCTATAGTCTAGTCTATAGTCTAGTCTATAGTCTAGTCTATAGTCTAGTCTATAGTCTAGTCTAGTCTAGTCTATAGTCTAGTCTATCTATAGTCTAGTCTAGTCTATAGTCTAGTCTATAGTCTAGTCTATAGTCTAGTCTATAGTCTAGTCTATAGTCTAGTCTATAGTCTAGTCTATAGTCTAGTCTATAGTCTAGTCTATAGTCTAGTCTATAGTCTAGTCTATAGTCTAGTCTATAGTCTAGTCTATAGTCTAGTCTATAGTCTAGTCTATAGTCTAGTCTATAGTCTAGTCTATAGTCTAGTCTATAGTCTAGTCTATAGTCTAGTCTATAGTCTAGTCTATAGTCTAGTCTATAGTCTAGTCTATAGTCTAGTCTATAGTCTAGTCTATAGTCTAGTCTATAGTCTAGTCTATAGTGTAGTCTATAGTCTAGTCTATAGTCTAGTCTATAGTGTAGTCTATAGTCTAGTCTATAGTCTAGTCTATAGTCTAGTCTATAGTCTAGTCTATAGTCTAGTCTATAGTCTAGTCTATAGTCTAGTCTATAGTCTAGTCTATAGTCTAGTCTATAGTCTAGTCTATAGTCTAGTCTATAGTCTAGTCTATAGTCTAGTCTATAGTCTAGTCTAAAGTCTAGTCTATAATCTAGTCTATAGTCTAGTCTATAGTCTAGTATATAGTCTAGTCTATAGTCTTGTCTATAGTCTAGTCTATAGTATAGTCTATAATCTAGTCTATAGTCTAGACTATAATCTAGTCTATATTCTAGTCTATAGTCTGTTCTATAATCTAGGGTATTGTCTAGTCGATAGCCTATTCAATAGTCTAGTCTATATTAAGTAGAGTCTATAGCCTAGTTCAAAGTCTAGTAATAGACGAGATCATAATCTAATCTAGAGACTAGTCTATATTCTGGTTCATAGTCTAGTCTATAGTTTAGTCTTGACTTGACTAGACTAGTCAAGAATCTAGTCCAGACTAGAAAACTGTTATATTAGGGAACAATTTGCTATAGAAAATGTTATAATATAGCAAATACTGTTATAAATAAGCCAAAAAAATGCACGTGCCTTATGTTGGCCCTATTCGAAACATTTTTTGTTACGTGTGTCTTAAAACCTTTTTCGTTTTGAACCCAAATTTATAAAGCAGGTAACATTTTGTGTTTAACCAAACCTTAGTCAAAATTCATGAAAAATTGTTTAAACTACAACAGAATAAATATTGTGCAAAAATATACAGACAAGCTAAATAAATACTAATGATCAGCAAAATTAATTTAAACATTGACATTGAATAAATTTTTAAACAGAAATAAATACATAAATATTAAGTGCGTATGTTTTGAGGATTAATGCTTATGGTAAGATATCGTGCTGAAAAATGCCATCTATCAAAATTCTTTTGTTGGCTTTTTAAAGCCCAAAGAAACTTAAAAATGAATGAGAAATAAAGACAAATGTTTTTGTTGGTATTTTGTACATAAATTTGTGTTTGGCGTTGAGCATGACCACCAACAAAAGGAATTCTTTTAAAATTTTAATTTAAAGAAATTTTATTTTGTTCGTGAGTCATAAACAACAATATGATTTCTTTGGCCCTTTTTTTTTGCCAATATTCTTGTCTAATGTTTTGTTAAATTATATAAATAATCAAAGATATTAATCCCCTAAATAATTTACATTATTTTTACGTCACACACCTTAAAAATCTAAAAAAAATTGATATCAAGCCAATAATGTTAAGGTGTGATTTGTCATTTAAGCCATTTATGTCAGTTGTGTAAAATTTTCACAATTTGTTGAGTTATTTGCTGTTTGGTATATTAATGATTGAATAAAATATGGTCGGCCTCAAAACGAAATTAAAGAAATAGTTCAATTGTTTATTTAAAATTTGTATAATTTTATTGAAAAAACGTTTATGAAAAATTAGCAAAACCGAAAGGCCTCCCTCAATTGTAATTTGAAGTTTTGACACCTGCATGGAATTTAAGTTTATTTGTTACATAAAATATTTAGAAATCAAAGCAGGAATCTTGAAATAAGGTTTATAGACGACCTCAATAAACAAAACTGATAATTTATAATTTGGTTAGACTAGACTATAGACTAGACTATAGACAAGACTACAGACTAGACTATAGACTAGACTATAGACTAGACTATAGACTAGACTATAGACTAGACTATAGACTAGACTATAGACTAGACTATAGACTAGACTATAGACTAGACTATAGACTAGACTATAGACTAGACTATAGACTAGACTATAGACTAGACTATAGACTAGACTATAGACTAGACTAAAGACTAGACTATAGACTAGACTATAGACTAGACTATAGACTAGACTATAGACTAGACTATAGACTAGACTTTAGACTAGACTATAGACTAGACTATAGACTAGACTATAGACTAGACTATAGACTAGACTATAGACTAGACTATAGACTAGACTATAGACTAGACTATAGACTAGACTATAGACTAGACTATAGACTAGACTATAGACTAGACTATAGACTAGACTATAGACTAGTCTATAGACTAGACTATAGACTAGACTATAGACTAGACTAGACTATAGACTAGACTATAGACTAGACTATAGACTAGACTATAGACTAGACTATAGGACTAGACTATAGACTAGACTATAGACTAGACCTATAGACTAGACTATAGACTAGACTATAGGACTAGACTATAGACTAGACTATAGACTAGACTATAGACTAGACTATAGACTAGACTATAGACTAGACTATAGACTAGACTATAGACTAGACTATAGACTAGACTATAGACTAGACTATAGACTAGACTATAGACTAGACTATAGACTAGACTATAGACTAGACTATAGACTAGGACTATAGACTAGACCTATAGACTAGACTATAGACTAGACTATAGATTGGACTATAGACTAGACTATAGACTAGACTATAGACTAGACTATAGACTAGGACTATAGACTAGACTATAGACTAGACTATAGACTAGACTATAGACTAGACTATAGACTAGACTATAGACTAGACTATAGACTAGACTATAGACTAATAGACTAGACTATAGACTAGACTATAGACTAGACTATAGACTAGACTATAGACTAGACTATAGACTAGACTATAGACTAGACTATAGACTAGACTATAGACTAGACTATAGACTAGACTATAGACTAGACTATAGACTAGACTATAGACTAGACTATAGATTAGACTATAGACTAGACTATAGACTAGACTATAGACTAGACTATAGACTAGACTATAGACTAGACTATAGATCAGCTTATAGACTGAATTATAGACTAGACTAGACTATAGATTAGCTTATAGACTACATTATAGACTAGACTATAGGCTAGACCATAGGCTAGACTATAGACTAGACCATATGCTAGACTATAGGCTAGACTATAGACTAGATTATAGACTAGACCATAGACTAGACTATATAACAGACTATAGCCTAGACTATGTAATAGACAATATACTTGACTATAGACTAGACTATATTAGACTAGATTAGACTGAAATGAACAGTTTTGTACAAATTTGTGTCTATACTGTATTTCTCCTAGTATAACAGTTATCTTTATGTTTTTGTACATTAAATATATAAAGGGGTCACCCTAATAATACACACAATAAAACTGTCATTCTGGCATGCATGTAAATTACATACACTCCATATTAATTATTTCAATTATATCCCAAAAACCAAAAACAATAGCAACAACCCAACCTCCCAAATAAATCAAGTAAACAACAGAGAAAAAAACAAAAATCTGTTGCCACGATCAATTGTGTGAATTTTTTTATGAGAGTTTTAAAAACCACCAGACTATAATGTAGAAAAAAAAAAACATTGTTTTTTAATTTTAAATAATCACTTAAACAAATTTGATAAAAAAATTAATAATAAATTTTTTAAACAAGCATGACGTCAGATTTCAGTTTTAACAAAAAGCTTTTTTGCTTTCATCTTGCTGTTTAGTGACCGACTGGGTCTAATTGAAATTTAAAATGATCATTAATAGTGTTGACACAGAGAGAGTGCGAGAGAGAGCAATACAAATGTTCAGCATGTAAATACAAAGTTTGTTTGATATGTTAATTTTTTATTTGTTTATATGTATAGTTATTATATTAGACATGAGTCTTTGTGATCATATACAGTTTGAAATAATTATCACTTGGCTTAAATGATTGAATTTCAAGTGATCATGTTCTACTTTGAATGTTTTTATTTATGTGTTTTGATTATAAATTTAGTGGCAGTTGTCATTGTGAGGAAATAAATATTAATTTCCAAGAATTTTGTAAAAGGAATTTAATAATTGAAATGAAATATTTTGCATATTACTCCACAGCAGTCTAGGGAGTAACATTCAAGGCAATGACGTTTATTTTCTTAAAATAAACAAAAATCGCATGAGGTCAGTAGTATAGTTAATAACTGCGTACTTATACAGAAAAATTATCTCAGATTTAATTTCAGACTTGAATTTTATTTTTGTAAATAAAGGAATTATAAAACCGAGAATTTTTTTTAGGAAACTTTTATAAATAAAAATACATTTTCTATAGTGTAGTCTATAGTGTAGTATATAGTGTAGTCTATAGTCTCGTCTATAGTCTAGTCTATAGTCTAGTCTATAGTCTAGTCTATAGTCTAGTCTATAGTCTAGTCTATAGTCTAGTCTATAGTCTAGTCTATAGTCTAGTCTATAGTCTAGTCTATAGTCTAGTCTATAGTCTAGTCTATAGTCCTAGTCTATAGTCTAGTCTATAGTCTAGTCTATAGTCTAGTATATAGTCTAGTCTATAGTCTAGTCTATAGTCTAGTCTATAGTCTAGTCTATAGTCTAGTATATAGTCTAGTCTATAGTCTAGTCTATAGTCTAGTCTATAGTCTAGTCTATAGTCTAGTCTATAGTCTAGTCTATAGTCTAGTCTGTAGTCTAGTCTATAGTCTAGTCTATAGTCTAGTCTATAGTCTAGTCTATAGTCTAGTTTGTAGTCTAGTCTATAGTCTAGTTTGTAGTCTAGTCTATAGTCTAGTCTATAGTCTAGTCTATAGTCTAGTCTATAGTCTAGACTGTAGTCAAGTCTATAGTCTGGTCTATAGTCTAGTCTATAGTCTAGTCTATAGTCTAGTCTATAGTCTAGTCTATAGTCTAGTCTATAGTCTAGTCTATAGTCTAGTCTATAGTCTAGTCTATAGTCTAGTCCTATAGTCTAGTCTATAGTGTAGTCTATAGTCTAGTCTATAGTCTAGTCTATAGTCTAGTCTATAGTCTAGTCTATAGTCTAGTCTATAGTCTAGTCTATAGTCTAGTCTATAGTCTAGTCTATAGTCTAGTCTATAGTCTAGTCTATAGTCTAGTCTATAGTCTAGTCTATAGTCTAGTCTATAGTCTAGTCTATAGTCTAGTCTATAGTCTAGTCTATAGTCTAGTCTATAGTCTAGTCTATAGTCTAGTCTATAGTCTAGTCTATAGTCTAGCTATAGTCTAGTCTATAGTCTAGTCTATAGTCTAGTCTATAGTCTAGTCTATAGTCTAGTCTATAGTCTAGTCTATAGTCTAGTCTAGTATAGTCCTATAGTCCTAGTCTATAGTCTAGTCTATAGTCTAGTTTATAGTCTAGTCTATAGTCTATTATAGTCTAGTCTATAGTCTAGTCTATAGTCTAGTCTATAGTCTAGTCTATAGTCTAGTCTATAGTCTAGTCTATAGTCTAGTCTATAGTCTAGTCTATAGTCTTAGTCTATAGTCTAGTCTATAGTTAGTCTATAGTCTAGTCTATAGTCTATCTATAGTCTAGTCTATAGTTAGTCTATAGTAGTCTATAGTCTAGTCTATAGTCTAGTCTATAGTCTAGTCTATAGTCTAGTCTATAGTCTAGTCTATAGTCTAGTCTATAGTCTAGTCTAGTCTACTAGTCTAGTTAGCTATAGTCTAGTCTATAGTTCTAGTTATAGTCTAGTCTATAGTCTAGTCTATAGTCTAGTCTATAGTCTAGTCTATAGTCTATGTCTATATTCTAGTCTATAGTCTCAGTCTAGTCAATAGTCTAGTCCTATAGTCTAGTCTATAGTCTAGTCTATAGTCTAGTCTATAGTCTAGTCTATAGTCTAGTCTATAGTCTAGTCTATAGTCTAGTCTATAGTCTAGTCTATAGTCTAGCCTATAGTCTAGTCTATAGTCTAGTCTATAGTCTAGTCAATAGTCTAGTCAATAGTCTAGTCTATAGTCTAATCTATAGTCTAGTCTATAGTCTAGTCTGTAGTCTAGTATATAGTCTAGTCTATAGTCTAGTCTATAGTCTAGTCTATAATCTAGTCTATAGTCTAGTCTATAGTCTAGTCTATAGTCTAGTCTATAGTCTATTCTATAGATGTTACACATTAATTAATATTCTTTAAAAAACTGTTATACATATTTTTTTTAGAAAATTTAACAAGTTTATGGAAAACTATTTTACTTTAAAATATCACAGTTTTCTATATTTTAACAATATTCTATAAAAAACTGTTATACATTAAAATTTGTCTATAGAAAACTGTTATACAGTACAATTATCTGAAGGAAATAGCACCTACTTCAAAATTTTCCATACAAAACTGTTATACTTCAACAATTTCTGTAGAAAATAACTTGAACAATTTTAGATATAAAAGACTTATATTTTTCCAATTTCTGTAGAATTTTGTTTAATTTTAACAATTTGGATTAGAAAACTGTTATACTTTAACAATTTTAAAGGATTTTCTATAGGAAACTTTTATAATTCATCAATATTCTATAAAACAATGTTATAATTTTACATTTTTTAAAGAAAACTGTAAAACCTAACCAATTTTCTATATAAAACTGTTATACTTCATAAACTATCTTTAGAAAACTGTTATACTTTAATGATTTTCTGCAGAAAACGTCTGCATTATTATTTTTTCTGTATAGACTATATATTTCTACTTTAGAAAACATTGCACATACTCCAATTTAAGGCGTGTTATTGCGAGTTATAAAAAAAAAACAATAAAATTTACTTAACAAAAACAAAAATTCCCGTGAAATAAATATTGGGGGTAAAAAAGTAATATTTACTTACACTGCATACAAAATTATATTTCAAATAATATTTTTTTTTTATTTTAAATAAAATTACATAAAACAGATGAAAACAATTTTGCGACGTAGTAACAAACGTGGTTGCACATTAATTGTGTTAATTTATGTTAAAAAAAAAGTTTTTTCATTGAAGAAATAAATTTAATCATTTGTTTACGAAAAAAATATATGTACATTTTATTTAGTTCATTAAAATTTTATATTGAAAATTATACTCATTTAATTTGAATTTTATTATGATAATGATACATGTAGTAATGTTTTCATTTACAAAAATTGTTTAATGCAAATTATAGTTGTTATCGAAGGGAGGTGTATCAAGACCCAGTGTAAAATGTAGTTCAAAATCTTTTTCACTATATTAATACTAAAGAAATAGTTTATGAATATTTTATATATTTTTGCCTTTGGGTTTGAAACTCCTTTCTTAACTACCTGATGAATGCTGGAGTTTTATACGCTTTTTACTACAGATTTAATACATATGTATTTTCATATATTCCGACAATATGCATTGCATATTGTCATATTGTCAATATTTACGTTTTGTAATTTTTTTCTATTGTTCTTGCCTTAAAGGGTTTTAAATGTAAATATGTATTTAGCAATAAATCTGTTATCTTAACACATGTATATGAAATATGCAATAGATAGATGTTATACTCAAACATACATTCATGTGTTTTTAAATATTCACAGTTTGTATGTTTAAATGTAGTTTAAACTTTAAAGGCAATCGCAACAAGAATACAGTTATACTGAAAACTGGAGGTATAATACTAGACTATAGACTAGACTATGGACTAGACTATGGACTAGACTATGGACTAGACAATAGACTAGACAATAGACTAGACTATAGACTAGACTATAGACTAGACTATAGACTAGACTATAGACTAGACTATAGACTAGACTATAGACTAGACTATAGACTAGACTATAGACTAGACTATACTATAGACTAGACTATAGACTAGACTATAGACTAGACTATAGACTAGACTATAGCTAGACTATAGACTAGACTATAGACTAGACTATAGACTAGACTATAGACTAGACTATAGACTAGACTATAGACTAGACTATAGACTAGACTATAGACTAGACTATAGACTAGACTATAGACTAGATTATAGACTAGACTATAGACTAGACTATAGACTAGACTATAGACTAGACTATAGACTAGACTATAGACTAGACTATAGACTAGACTAAGACTAGACTATAGACTAGACTATAGACTAGACTATAGACTAGACTATAAGACTAGAATATAGACTAGACTATAGACTAGAATATAGACTAGACTATAGACTAGACTATAGACTAGACTATAGACTAGACTATAGACTAGACTATGACTAGACTATAGACTAGCTATAGACTAGACTATAGACTAGACTATAGACTAGACTATAGACTAGACTATAGACTAGACTATAGACTAGACTATAGACTAGACTATAGACTAGACTATAGACTAGACTATAGACTAGACTATAGACTAGACTATAGACTAGACTATAGACTAGACTATAGACTAGACTGTAGACTAGACTATAGACTAGACTAGACTATAGCCTAGACTATAGACTAGACTAGACTATAGCCTAGACTATAGACTAGACTATAGACTAGACTATAGACTAGACTATAGACTAGACTATAGACTAGACTAGACTATAGACTAGACTATAGACTAGACTATAGACTAGACTAGACTATAGACTAGACTATAGACTAGACTATAGACTAGACTATAGACTAGACTATAGACTAGACTATAGACTAGACTATAGACTAGACTAGACTATAGGCTAGCCTATAGACTAGACTATAGACTAGACTATAGACTAGACTATAGACTAGAATATAGACTAGACTATAGACTAGACTAGACTATAGACTAGACTATAGACTAGACTATAGACTAGACTAGACTATAGACTAGACTATAGACTAGACTATAGACTAGACTATAGACTAGACTATAGACTAGACTATAGACTAGACTATAGACTAGACTATAGACTAGACTATAGACTAGACTATAGACTAGACTATAGACTAGACTGTAGACTAGACTATAGACTAGACTAGACTATAGCCTAGACTATAGACTAGACTAGACTATAGCCTAGACTATAGACTAGACTATAGACTAGACTATAGACTAGACTATAGACTAGACTATCTAGACTAGACTATAGACTAGACTATAGACTAGACTAGACTATAGACTAGACTATAGACTAGACTATAGACTAGACTATAGACTAGACTATAGACTAGACTATAGACTAGACTATAGACTAGACTAGACTATAGGCTAGCCTATAGACTAGACTATAGACTAGACTATAGACTAGACTATAGACTAGACTATAGACTAGACTATAGACTAGACTATAGACTAGACTATAGACTAGACTATAGACTAGACTATAGACTAGACTATAGACTAGACTATAGACTAGACTATAGACTAGACTATAGACTAGACTATTGACTAGACTATAGACTAGACTATAGACTAGACTATAGACTAGACTATAGACTAGACTATAGACTAGACTATAGACTAGACTATAGACTAGACTATAGACTAGACTATAGACTAGACTATAGACTAGACTATAGACTAGACTATAGACTAGACTATAGACTAGACTATAGACTAGACTATAGACTAGACTATAGACTAGACTATAGACTAGACTATAGACTAGACTATAGACTAGACTATAGACTAGACTATAGACTAGACTTTAGACTAGACTATAGACTAGACTATAGACTAGACTATAGACTAGACTATAGACTAGACTATAGACTAGACTATAGACTAGACTATAGACTAGACTATAGACTAGACTATAGACTAGACTATAGACTAGACTATAGACTAGACTATAGACTAGACTATAGACTAGACTATAGACTAGACTATAGACTAGACTATAGACTAGACTATAGACTAGACTATAGACTAGACTATAGACTAGACTATAGACTAGACTATAGACTAGACTATAGACTAGACTATAGACTAGACCATAGACTAGACATAGACTAGACTATAGACTAGACTATAGACTAGACTATAGACTAGACTATAGACTAGACTATAGACTAGACTATAGACTAGACTATAGACTAGACTATAGACTAGACTATAGACTAGACTATAGACTAGACTATAGACTAGACTATAGACTAGACTATAGACTAGACTATAGACTAGACTATAGACTAGACTATAGACTAGACTATAGACTAGACTATAGACTAGACTATAGACTAGACTATAGACTAGACTATAGACTAGACTATAGACTAGACTATAGACTAGACTATAGACTAGACTATAGACTAGACTATAGACTAGACTATAGACTAGACTATAGACTAGACTATAGACTAGACTATAGACTAGACTATAGACTAGACTATAGACTAGACTATAGACTAGACTATAGACTAGACTATAGACTAGACTATAGACTAGACTATAGACTAGACTATAGACTAGACTATAGACTAGACTATAGACTAGACTATAGACTAGACTATAGACTAGACTATAGACTAGACTATAGACTAGACTATAGACTAGACTATAGACTAGACTATAGACTAGACTATAGACTAGACTATAGACTAGACTATAGACCAGACTATAGACTAGACTATAGACTAGACTATAGACTAGACTATAGACTAGACTATAGACTAGACTATAGACTAGACTATAGACTAGACTATAGACTAGACTATAGACTAGACTATAGACTAGACTATAGACTAGACTATAGACTAGACTATAGACTAGACTATAGACTAGACTATAGACTAGACGATAGATAGACTATAGACTAGACTAGACTAGACTATAGACTAGACTATAGACTAGACTATAGACTATACTATAGACTAGACTATAGACTATACTATAGACTAGACTATAGACTAGACTATAGACTAGACTATAGACTAGACTATAGACTAGACTATAGACTAGACTATAGACTAGACTATAGACTAGACTATAGACTAGACTATAGACTAGACTATAGACTAGACTATAGACTAGACTATAGACTAGACTGTAGACTAGACTATAGACTAGACTATAGACTAGACTATAGACTAGACTATAGACTAGACTATAGACTAGACTATAGACTAGACTATAGACCAGACTATAGACTAGACTATAGACTAGACTATAGACTAGACTATAGACTAGGCTATAGACTAGACTATAGACTAGACTATAGACTAGACTATAGACTAGACTATAGACTAGACTATAGACTAGACTATAGACTAGACTATAGACTAGACTATAGACTAGACTATAGACTAGACTATAGACTAGACTATAGACTAGACTATAGGCAAGACTATGGACTATTCTATAATCAGAACTATATACTGTTATATAGTCAGGAGTCAGTCAATAGCCTAGACTGTTCTATAGACAAGACTATAGACTGCTCTGTAGTCAAGATTATAGACTATTCTATAGGCAAGACTATAGATTTTTCTATAGCCAAGGCTATAGACTGTTCTATAATCTAGACTATAGACTGTTCTATGGTCAAGTCTATAGACTTTTCTATAGTCAGGACTATAGACTATCCTATACGCAAGGCTATAAACTAGTCAAGATTATTGACTGTTCGCTAGTCAAGACATAACACTGCTCTATAGTCATACCATTGGCTATATAGTGAAGACCCTCGAATTTTTATAGTCAATTTAATATAAGAAACAAAAAATAAATTGAATAAAGAAACAAAAACAATTGTACTAGTTTGTCAAATCACTTACCTTTTTAATTTGTTGTTCTAATAATGATATTCTCCGGTTTGTATTTCCTTGCATACAAGAACAATAATTCCATTTTGCAACACATGCATATTTACATACATACGCACCAACTCTTTTTCTTTAAGTTTTTTTCTTTTCATTATTTCTCACACCTTTTCCCTTTGACATTTTTTCAACAATTTTGTTTTCCAACTCTCTCACTATACCCTTTGATTGATGCTTTCTCATCACTTCAACGAAAGGGCACGACAAAAGAAAACCACCGAAGCGTAGCGATGCTCGGCCTAACGAAATGCATTGAATTTTTTGCAAACTAAAAAAAAAACACTTTTTTAAATGAATAATTTAACACTTTTTTGACAAATAATATACAGTTTTTTTTATAAGCAATTTTCCATAATGGTATTTATAAACAATTCTCCACAAAATATTTAAATATTACCAATTTATTAACTCTTTAGATTAATTTAAACAGGACTATTAACATTAAACAACCGAACACTTTAGAAATTTTTAGCAACTAAAGAAGAAGAAAAATAACTAAAGCAACAAATGGTAAAAGAACTTGTCATTGTTGTTGTTATTACTCTATTTAAAGAGCAAATATCCAATAACAATAACAACAACTGCACTATGTGATGAATGCTTTTTGTTATTGTTCCATTTCATTAGGTTTCTTAATATTTCTAAATGTTCGATTGTTTAGGGTTAATGATACTGTTTAAATTAAGCTCAAACATTAATTAATTGTTAAAAATATTTTTGTTGTATAATATTAAACAAATGTTAATTTATATTGGTATAAAGAAACATTTATGAAAAAAGTTTTTAAATTAGTAAAAAGTGTTTAATAAAAATGTACAAATTTGGCAAATTCCTTTAGAATATGTTGTTGTCGTTGTTTCTTGGTTTCCAGGGCCATTCGTACATAAGTCGCCAAACATGAAAGAGTGAATTGTTGAATGGGAGTGTAAGTAAGATGGGATACTATATGTTAGCAAATCATTAAAAAGTTGTTGCTATTACATTATCACAATTATCAAAGAAGAAATTGTATGTAAGCAAAAATGTGAGAAAAATGTAATTATTGTGTTTCAGCTGTAAAATAAGGACAACAACAACCATAAGTTATGCAATCTAAGTATATACCAGGCATGGAAAATTTAAAACTAGACCATAGACTAGACTATACTAGACTAGACTGGAGACTAGACTAGAGACTAGACTATAGACTAGACTACTGACTAGACTATAGACTAGACTATAGACTAGACTATAGACTAGACTATAGACTAGACTATAGACTAGACTATAGACTAGACTATAGACTAGACTATAGACTAGACTATAGACTAGACTAGAGACTAGACTAGAGACTAGACTATAGACTAGACCAGAGACTAGACTATAGACTAGACTATAGACTAGACTATAACTAGCTATAGACTAGACTATAGACTAGACTATAGAGTAGACTATAGACTAGACTATAGACTAGACTATAGACTAGACTATAGACTAGACTATAGACTAGACTATAGACTAGACTATAGACTAGACTATAGACTAGACTATAGACTAGACTATAGTCTAGTCTATAGACTATAGACTAGACTAGACTATAGACTAGACTATAGACTAGACTATAGACTAGACTATAGACTAGACTATAGACTAGACTATAGACTAGACTATAGACTAGATATAGACTAGATATAGACTAGATAGACTACGAATAGACTAGACTATAGACTAGAGACTAGACTAGACTAGAGAGACTAGACTATATACTAGACTAGACTAGACTATAGACTAGACTAGACTAGACTAGACTAGACTAGACTATAGACTAGACTAGACTAGACTATAGACTAGACTATAGACTAACTAGACTAGACTAGACTAGACTAGACTAGACTATAGACTAGACTATACTAGACTACTAGACTAGACTATAGACTAGACTATAGACTAGACTATAGACTAGACTATAGACTAGACTATAGACTAGACTATAGACTAGACTATAGACTAGACTATAGACTATATAGACTAGACTATAGACTAGACTATAGACTAGACTATAGACTAGACTATAGACTAGACTATAGACTAGACTATAGACTAGACTATAGACTAGAACTATAGACTAGACTATAGACTAGACTATAGACTAGACGATAGACTAGACTATAGACTAGACATAGACTACCTATAGACTAGACTATAGACTAGACTATAGACTAGACTATAGACTAACTATAGACTAGACTATAGACTAGACTATGACTAGACTATAGACTAAGACTATATAGACTAGACTATAGACTAGACTATAGACTAGATTAACTAACTAGGACTAGACTATAGACTAGACTATAGACTAGACTATAGACTAGACTATAGACTAGACTATAGACTAGACTATAGACTAGACATAGAACTAGACTATAGACTAGACTATAGACTAGACTATAGACTAGACTATAGACTAGACTATAGACTAGACTATAGACTAGACTATAGACTGACTATAGACTAGACTATAGACTAGACTATAACTAGACTATAGACTAGACTATAGACTAGACTATAGACTAGACTATAGACTAGACTATAGACTAGACTATAGACTAGACTATAGACCTAGACTATAGACTAACATAGACTAGACTATAGACTAGACTATAGACTAGACTATAGACTATACTATAGACTAGACTTAGACTAGACTATAGACTAGACTATAGACTAGACTATAGACTAGACTATAGACTAGACTATAGACTAGACTATAGACTAGACTATAGACTAGACTATAGACTAGACTATAGACTAGACTATAGACTAGACTATAGACTAGACTATAGACTAGACTATAGACTAGACTATAGACTAGACTATAGACTAGACTATAGACTAGACTATAGACTAGACTATAGACTAGACTATAGACTAGACTATAGACTAGACTATAGACTATACTAGACTATAGACTAGACTATAGACTAGACTATAGACTAGACTATAGACTAGACTATAGACTAGACTATAGACTAGACTATAGACTAGACTATAGACTAGACTATAGACTAGACTATAGACTAGACTATAGACTAGACTATAGACTAGACTATAGACTAGACTATACTAGACTATAGACTAGACTATAGACTAGACTATAGACTAGACTATAGACTAGACTATAGACTAGACTATAGACTAGACTATAGACTAGACTATAGACTAGACTATAGACTAGACTATAGACTAGACTATAGACTACTATAGACTAGACTATAGACTAGACTATAGACTAGACTATAGACTAGACTATAGACTAGACTATAGACTAGACTATAGACTAGACTATAGACTAGACTATAGACTAGACTATAGACTAGACTATAGACTAGACTATAGACTAGACTATAGACTAGACTATAGACTAGACTATAGACTAGACTATAGACTAGACTATAGACTAGACAATTTGCTATAGAAAACATTTATTCTGAAACATTTTGCTATAGAAAACTGTTATAATTTTCTAGAGAAACTGTTATACGATTATAATTTTCTTAAGAAAAGCTCTATACTTTAACAATTGTCCATATTGAACTGTTATACTTTAAATTTTTTTAATAAAAAACCGTTATATTTTGACAAAATTTGATGGAAAATTGTTATACTATAACAATTTACTATGTAAACAGTTGGACATTAAAAATTTTATATAAAAACTGTTATACTGTAACACTTTCAATAGAAAACTGTTATACTATAACAATTTTAATAAAGAACTGTTACACTTTAACAATTTCCAATGAAAAACTGTTATACTTTAATAAATATTCTTTACAAAACTGTTATACTGAAAAAAAAAAAAATTTTACATAAACAGTTTTACTTTTCACTGCTTTTTGAAATTATACTTCATATCTACATACATATGAATCTATTCTATATGTGTATTTTAGTCCTATTTGTGCTATAAATGTGTAAAAACTATACATATTTGCATTTAGACTAAATTACGTTATATATTCTATTCTTGCAATATGTAGTAGAGTATGGTCACAGAAATTTGCATAGGAAAATTATAGAATGATTACAACCTTATGTTAAGGCACTGAACTTTAAAGGAGACAAACTGGAATGGCAGGTTTGAGTAAAATAAACTATTTAGTATTTATTTAGTAATAATGGAGGCAAGACTTCACATGTCAGAATTTAAAATGTTTATAACTGTCAAGACTTTTCGCTATTAATTATCATAAAATTTTAAAATTTTTTATCACTTATTTCTTTATAGAAAAAATCAATTTTATTGCTATATAACTTTCACCATGCACAAGAAGACATCTTTGGAATTGCGCAAAGAAAATCGAGAGTTTTTCAGAATTATCAAAATGAGATCAATGATCGTTTAGGTATTGATAGTTTTTCTAGTACAACCCATACAAAGACTGACCCGATATCCCCTACTATTACAGCAGTTAATAAATGTGAGTAATTGCGATATAAAATATTTGAAAAATATCGAGAAATACCATTTTTTAACTTTCTCCAGGAATTCTATAAAGTGGTATTAATTGTAAGCCCGTCTTGTCTTCATTGTGTAAATTAGAGACACGCATGCGCCGTCTGTTTGGAGGTGGTCAATCAATCGGAAGAGATACACTGTATAGAGGAAATACCTCCTGAGGTAAGTTCTTAAGCCAACCAATATAAACTTCATTTTATTCTTCCCTTATTCTTATATTTCCAGCCTCCATCTCGAACACTGGGTTCCTTTAGACGTTCACCGAATTCGATGCCTATAACCATAGATCACGTAAAAAATTCCACTCCAAAGTTTTCCTCTTCGATCAGTGCCTTCTATGCACCGAAGTGCGTAAACGTCGTTTAGCCTTTAAGCATTCGTATACTTGGGATACAATAGAATTAAAGCTTAATACCTCTAAGAATATAACTCTATTAACGAAAGCTGCCTCTTCGTCGGGCAGTTCGAATACACATAGTTCCGTTAAGGAGGAATATGAATTCTCCTCACCCGAAGCCATTTCAATAAATCAATGGCTGCGTTGCGCTCGCCGCATTATTGAGCATTCTCGCATCGAAGAGTCTCAGAAGGGTAAACTGGTATTGCCCATGGATTTGGTTTTGGGTGTGATATTTGCCATTTGGTTTATTTGGCACTATTTGTGAGAGTGTCGTCGTCGTGTGTTTATTTAATGTGTAATTATATTTATTTATTTTTTTATTTATCATTTGAGTTTTATTTTATTTTATTGCAATAAAGTGGATCTTAAATTATTACTTTTTTAAATATCCTTAATCTTGTTGTCTTAATTTTTCAATTTTTTTTGGTTTATTTTATGGGTTGTTAAACCAACTCGTCAGTATGTGGATATAATAAATATTTACGAAAGGAAGGATTTAGTTATTTAAGGTATTCATTTTTTAAAGGGGCCTTTTATACCTTTAAGTTTTCTATTTTTAATTTATAATATATGTATATATTCCGTTCGATTTAGCCATGTCCGTCTGTCTCTTCGTATCTATGTTTGAAATCAATTTTCAGAAGACCCCAGATATCTCCAATAAGGCTATCAGAAGCTCGATATTTAAAATCACAAAACTTTGTCACTAGTCTTTACTCACAGTCAGAGTTAGTTAGTTTAATTAGTTAGTTAGTTATTAGTTAGTTTGTTAGTTAGTTAGTTAGTTAGTTAGTTAGTTAGTTAGTTAGTTAGTTAGTTAGTTAGTTAGTTAGTTAGTTAGTTAGTTCGTTTTAGTTAGTTAGTTAGTTAGTTCGTTTTTAGCGTTCGTTCTTAGCGTTCGTTAGTTCGTTCGTTCGTTAGTTGTTAGTTCGTTCGTTTCGTTCGTTCGTTCGTTCGTTCGTTCGTTCGTTCGTTAGTTCGTTCGTTCGTTTTCGTTCGTTCGTTCGTTTCGTTAGTTTTTCGTTCGTTCTTCGTTCGTTCGTCGTTCGTTCGTTCGTTCGTTCGTTCGTTCGTTCGTTGTTCGTTCGTTCGTTGTTTTTCGTTCGTTCGTTTCGTTCGTTTCGTTCGTTCGTTCGTTCGTTCGTTTCGTTCGTTCGTTCGTTCGTTCGTTCGTTCGTTCTTAGTTTCGTTCGTTCGTTCGTTCGTTCGTTTCGTTCGTTCGTTCGTTCGTTCGTTCGTTCGTTCGTTCGTTCGTTCGTTCGTTCGTTTCGTTCGTTTCGTTCGTTCGTTCGTTCGTTCGTTCGTTCGTTCGTTCGTTCGTTCGTTCGTTCGTTCGTCGTTCGTTCTTCGTTCGTTCGTTCGTTCGTTTCGTTCGTTCGTTCGTTCGTTCGTTCGTTCGTTGTTGTTCGTTTCGTTCGTTCGCGTTCGTTCGTTCGTTCTTCGTTAGTTTTTCGTTCGTTCGTTCGTTTCGTTCGTTCGTTCGTTCGTTTCGTTCGTTCGTTCGTTCGTTTCGTTCGTTCGTTCGTTCGTTCGTTCGTTTTTCGTTCGTTCGTTCGTTCGTTCGTTCTTCGTTCGTTCGTTCGTTCGTTTTCGTTCGTTCGTTCGTTCGTTCGTTCTTTCGTTTCGTTGTTCGTTCGTTCGTTCGTTCGTTCTTCGTTCGTTCGTTCGTTCGTTCGTTCGTTCGTTTCGTTCGTTCGTTCGTTCGTTCGTTCGTGTCGTTCGTTCGTTCGTTCGTTCGTTCGTTCGTTCGTTCGTTCGTTCGTTCGTTCGTTCGTTTTTTTGTCGTTCGTTCGTTCGTTTCGTTCGTTCGTTCGTTGTCGTTTCGTTCGTTCGTTCGTTCGTTCGTTTTCGTTCGTTCGTTCGTTCGTTCGTTCGTTCGTTCGTTCGTTCGTTCTTTCGTTCGTTTGTTCGTTCGTTCGTTCGTTCGTTCGTTCGTTCGTTCGTTCTTCGTTCGTTAGTCGTTCGTTCGTTCGTCGTTCTTTCGTTCGTTCGTTCGTTCGTTTTCGTTCGTTCGTTCGTTCGTTCGTTCGTTCGTTCGTTCGTTCGTTCGTCCGGCCTTTTCCCCGTCTCCCTTTTTTTCTTCGTCTCCTTCTGTTTCCCGCTTTCTTCCCTTTTCCCCGCTGGTTCTGCCTCCTTCTGCTTTGGCCCCGCCTGTCTCTCCCCTTTTTTTGTTTTTCTTGTCTTGGCTTTGTTCCCCGCGCCTAATGTTGTTGTTGATCTCTCTTCTGTTTGTTGTGTTGCTCCTAGGCCTTCCTTTTTGCCTTCCTGCTCCCCCCCCCCATCTCTGTCTCTCCTTTTTTTCGTTATTATTTATTCCCCGCTGCACTTCCGTCCATATTGCATTTTCACTACATACTTACATACATTTGCAATGTTTATGTTTATGTTTGTTGGCTACATGTATGTGTGTTTATGACCATATGAGTTTTTGAAGCGTAAAATAAGCTTCTTGTCTTCTTTCTTAAACATACATATCTGTATGTATTTATGTGTGTATATTCTAATGTAAAGCATGTTTACACACGCTCTTACTCATATGTTTATATTCTTTTTATAAACGTTTGTTAGTGTATGCAGTTTATATAACATCATTATCTTTTACTTGTCTTTATTGTCAAATATTTTTCTATGATAAATTGCCTTCTTGTTTGAATTAGCAGTTCACAAAAATATAGAAATAAAAAAGCACAATTTTCTACTTTTTTTTGCAATTTCTTCTTGTTTTGTTGCAAAAATCAACAATAAGGAAAACAACTCATTGAAGAAGGACACACTTGTCCTTTTTGCATACGAAAATTTTTAAACAAACATATACTTTTGTATGTTAAGCAAATATATGCACACATATATTTGCAAACTTACATTTACAGGCATACACTTTTAAGCAGTTAAAAGGAATCGTATTTTCCCATACAGTGGGGAAGAGTAATTGGAAGACGGGTTTGAACTTCAAACTTTGAGGATGAAAGATAAATACTAATTATACAATGTAGTCTATAGTCTAGTCAAAACGGGGTCTCTTTGACTCTACTTGACAGTTCGCGTGTAGTGAACTACCACGTAAACCAACCAATAGTCTAGTCTATAGTCTAGTCTATAGTCTAGTCTATAGTCTAGTCTATAGTCTAGTCTATAGTCTAGTCTATAGTCTAGTCTATAGTCTAGTCTATAGTCTAGTCTATAGTCTAGTCTATAGTCTAGTCTATAGTCTAGTCTATAGTCTAGTCTATAGTCTAGTCTATAGTCTAGTCTATAGTCTAGTCTATAGTCTAGTCTATAGTCTCGTCTATAGTCTAGTCTATAGTCTAGTCTATAGTCTAGTCTATAGTCTAGTCTATGTCTAGTCTATAGTCTAGTCTATAGTCTAGTCTATAGTCTAGTCTAGTCTAGTCTATAGTCTAGTCTATCGTCTAGTCTATAGTCTAGTCTATAGTCTCTAGTATAGTCTATAGTCTAGTCTATAGTCTAGTCTATAGTCTAGTCTATAGTCTAGTCTATAGTCTAGCCTATAGTCTAGTCTATAGTCTAGTCTATAGTCTAGTCTATAGTCTAGTCTATAGTCTAGCCTATAGTCTAGTCTAGAGTCTAGTCTATAGTCTAGTCTATAGTCTAGTCTATAGTCTATAGTCTAGTCTATAGTCTAGCCTATAGTCTAGTCTATAGTCTAGTCTATAGTCTAGTCTATAGTCTAGTCTATAGTCTAGTCTATAGTCTAGTCTATAGTCTAGTCTATAGTCTAGTCTACAGTCTAGTCTATAGTCTAGTCTATAGTCTAGCCTATAGTCTAGTATATAGTCTAGTCATAGTCTAGTCTATAGTCTAGTCTATAGTCTAGTCTATAGTCTAGTCTATAGTCTAGTCTATAGTCTAGCCTATAGTCTAGTCTATAGTCTAGTCTATAGTCTAGTCTATAGTCTAGTCTATAGTCTAGTCTATAGTCTAGCCTATAGTCTGGTCTATAGTCTAGTCTATAGTCTAGCCTATAGTCTAGTCTATAGTCTAGTCTATAGTCTAGCCTATAGTCTAGTCTATAGTCTAGTCTATAGTTAGTCTATAGTCTAGTCTATAGTCGTCTATAGTCTAGTCTATAGTCTAGCCTATAGTCTAGTCTATAGTCTAGTCTATAGTCTAGTCTATAGTCTAGTCTATAGTCTAGCCTATAGTCTAGTCTATAGTCTAGTCTATAGTCTATAGTCTATAGTCTATAGTCTAGTCTATAGTCTAGTCTATAGTCTAGTCTATAGTCTAGTCTATAGTCTAGTCTATAGTCTAGTCTATAGTCTATAGTCTATAGTCTATAGGTCTAGCTATAGTCTAGTCTATAGTCTAGTCTATAGTCTAGTCTATAGTCTAGTCTATAGTCTAGTCTATAGTCTAGTCTATAGTCTAGTCTATAGTCTAGTCTATAGTCTAGTCTATAGTCTAGTCTATAGTCTAGTCTATAGTCTAGTCTATAGTCTAGTCTATAGTCTAGTCTATCGTCTAGTCTATAGTCTAGTCTATAGTTAGTCTATAGTCTAGTCTATAGTCTAGTCTATAGTCTCGTCTATAGTCTAGTCTATAGTCTAGTCTATAGTCTAGTCTATAGTCTAGTCTATAGTCTAGTCTATAGTCTAGTCTATAGTCTAGTCTATAGTCTAGTCTATAGTCTAGTCTATATTCTAGTCTATAGTCTAGTCTATAGTCTAGTCTATAGTCTAGTCTATAGTCTAGTCTATAGTCTAGTCTAGTCTATATTTAGTCTATAGTCTGGTCTATAGTCTAGTCTATAGTCTAGTCTATAGTCTAGTCTATAGTCTAGTCTATAGTCTATAGTCTAGTCTAGTCTAGTCTAGTCTAGTCTATAGTCTATTGTATAGTCTAGGTCTATAGTCTAGTGTATAGTCTAGTCTATAGTCCAGCCTATAGTCTTGTCTATAGTCCAGCCTATAGTCTAGTCTATAGTCTAGTGTATAGTCTAGTCTATAGTCTAGGCTATAGTCTAGGCTATAGTCTAATTTATAGTCTAGTCTATAGTCTAGTGTATAGTCTAGTCTATAATCTAGTCTCTAGTCGATCGCTGTAGATCAATTGTATCTAACTTTAGGCGTCCGTAAACTTTTTTCTCTGCTGTTACTCTACCATATGAACACACACATTTGCGTATCAATGTGTGGTTTTAAGAATTTCTCTTATTTTTCTTAGTTTCTCTGTCCGTTCGTATGGCCCAAGGCCTTTTTCTATCTGCAAAATATATAGTATTTTCTTTTTATCAAATTCATTCTATATTTTGCTATAAGAATTAAAATAAATATTAATTTTATAAAGAGAAAAAATAAAGAATGACTATGTAGTGTAGAGTGTTTTTTTGAATTGGTTATCTTTTGGGTTTAAAGTAGTTTGAGGTTTAAATAGATTTTAAGTAGTTAGTTAAACAGGCTAAATTAAGATTGGATAAGTAAATAAAAGGCTTAAGGTATAATTGAGAAGAAAAGTCGGTAGAATATTAGTATACTGTTTGCAATAAGTGGTCTTGAATTAGCTTCTACTTTTCCACGAATCTTAAAGAAATCTTTGGATATTTAGAGAAATAATTAGTGATAAAGGATATAAGTTTAGCTTTACCAAAACTTCTTCTGTATGCTTTGAAATATTCTGTACCAACTAATAAAATAATAACAATTTTGAATTTCTTAATGTCAATTTTATATCAATATTCCTTTCTTAATAATATCAATTTAAACTATTCATTGTTTTGCAAATTTAAATAAAAAATGCATTAACCCATGCAAAGACTTTTAACCCTCCTAAAACACCCCTTTAACTTCTTTGCTGCTCCAGAACACGATTTAAAATTCAAAGAAAATAACACTAGCGATAACAATAAAAATAAACAGCTGTCATTAGATGACAGTTTCGTAAGGCCCATACAAAAATTTGCAGACAGTGAACTAATGATTATTTTACTACAACTTGCAACACGAGTAGAACAACAACAACGACAACAGCAGCAACACTAACAAGGAATGTCATCATAGTAGTTAGACAGACAAAAGCAACATTGTTATTGCACTTGCAATGCAACCAACAATACCAACCAGCCGGCACTGTTAGTCGGGGAAGAAAGAAAAAATTAAATTGTATTTAAGTTGAAAAGATGGAGTATGACTAATAAATAAAACGTCAGACAGTGTTTCTCAAAAAGTGCACAGGTGTTCCCTTATGAATTGCCTTTCAACTGATGTAGGTTTCACTGATGCCAACATCAATTAAGATCCTTTTGCATCTTTTTTTCCCTAACATCTTAGGACTTCAATATGTTGGTTGGGTATGAAGAGAGGGGGGGCTTAATGTCATGGACATACAAACGGCAGCTCATATATCTTGTTAGCGATATAGAGAAGTTATACAACAGCACGCATGCAGCAAAGGCAGCAGGAGCGTATCAGAACAGGAAGGACTTTAGAGGTAAACGAAAAGCGATAGTTACAGACTTCGTCAAAGTCTAGTCTATAGTATAGTCTATAGTCTAGTCTGTAATCTAGTCTATAGTCTAGTCTGTAGTCTAGTCTATAGTCTAGTCTATAGTATAGTCTATAGTCTAGTCTATAGTCTAGTCTATAGTCTGGTCTATAGTCTAGTCTATAGTCTGGTCTATAGTCTGGTCTATAGTCTAGTCTATAGTCTAGTCTATAGTCTAGTCTATAGTCTAGTCTATAGTCTAGTCTATAGTCTAGTCTATAGTCTAGTCTATAGTCTAGTCTATAGTCTAGTCTATAGTCTAGTCTATAGTCTAGTCTATAGTCTAGTCTATAGTCTAGTCTATAGTCTAGTCTATAGTCTAGTCTATAGTCTAGTCTAGTCTATAGTCTAGTCTATAGTCTAGTCTATAGTCTAGTCTATAGTCTAGTCTATAGTCTAGTCTATAGTCTAGTCTATAGCCTAGTCTATAGTCTAGTCTATAGTCTAGTCTATAGTCTAGTCTATAGTCTAGTCTATAGTCTAGTCTAGAGTCTAGTCTATAGTCTAGTCTAGAGTCTAGTCTATAGTCTAGTCTAGAGTCTAGTCTACAGTCTAGTCTATAGTCTAGTCTATAGTCTAGTCTATAGTCTAGTCTATAGTCTAGTCTATAGTCCAGTCTATAGTCTAGTCTATAGTCTAGTCTATAGTCTAGTCTATAGTCTAGTCTATAGTCTAGTCTATAGTCTAGACTATAGACTAGACTATAGTCTAGTCTATAGTCTAGTCTATAGTCTAGTCTATAGTCTAGTCTATAGTCTAGTCTATAGTCTAGTCTATAGTCTAGTCTATAGTCTAGTCTATAGTCTAGTCTATAGTCTAGTCTATAGTCTAGTCTATAGTCTAGTCTATAGTCTAGTCTATAGTCTAGTCTATAGTCTAGTCTATAGTCTAGTCTATAGTCTAGTCTATAGTCTAGTCTATAGTCTAGTCTATAGTCTAGTCTATAGTCTAGTCTATAGTCTAGTCTATAGTCTAGTCTATAGTCTAGTATGTCTAGTCTATAGTCTAGTCTATAGTCTAGTCTATAGTCTAGTCTATAGTCTAGTCTATAGTCTAGTCTATAGTCTAGTCTATAGTCTAGTCTATAGTCTAGTCTATAGTCTAGTCTATAGTCTAGTCTATAGTCTAGTCTATAGTCTAGTCTATAGTCTAGTCTATAGTCTAGTCTATAGTAGTCTATAGTCTAGTCTATAGTCTAGTCTATAGTCTAGTCTATAGTCTAGTCTATAGTCTAGTCTATAGTCTAGTCTATAGTCTAGTCTATAGTCTAGTCTATAGTCTAGTCTATAGTCTAGTCTATAGTCTAGTCTATAGTCTAGTCTATAGTCTAGTCTATAGTCTAGTCTATAGTCTAGTCTATAGTCTAGTCTATAGTCTAGTCTATAGTCTAGTCTATAGTCTAGTCTATAGTCTAGTCTATAGTCTAGTCTATAGTCTAGTCTATAGTCTAGTCTATAGTCTAGTCTAGTCTAGTCTATAGTCTAGTCTATAGTCTAGTCTATAGTCTAGTCTATAGTCTAGTCTATAGTCTAGTCTATAGTCTAGTCTATAGTCTAGTCTATAGTCTAGTCTATAGTCTAGTCTATAGTCTAGTCTATAGTCTAGTCTATAGTCTAGTCTATAGTCTAGTCTATAGTCTAGTCTATAGTCTAGTCTATAGTCTAGTCTATAGTCTAGTCTATAGTCTAGTCTATAGTCTAGTCTATAGTAGTCTATAGTCTAGTCTATAGTCTAGTCTATAGTCTAGTCTATAGTCTAGTCTATAGTCTAGTCTATAGTCTAGTCTATAGTCTAGTCTATAGTCTAGTCTATAGTCTAGTCTATAGTCTAGTCTATAGTCTAGTCTATAGTCTAGTCTATAGTCTAGTCTATAGTCTAGTCTATAGTCTAGTCTATAGTCTAGTCTATAGTCTAGTCTATAGTCTAGTCTATAGTCTAGTCTATAGTCTAGTCTATAGTCTAGTTATAGTCTAGTCTATAGTCTAGTCTATAGTCTAGTGTTATAGTCTAGTCTATAGTCTAGTGTTATAGTCTAGTCTATAGTCTAGTCTATAGTCTAGTCTATAGTCTAGTCTATAGTCTAGTCTATAGTCTAGTCTATAGTCTAGTCTATAGTCTAGTCTATAGTCTAGTCTATAGTCTAGTCTATAGTCTAGTCTATAGTCTAGTCTATAGTCTAGTCTATAGTCTAGTCTATAGTCTAGTCTATAGTCTAGTCTATAGTCTAGTCTATAGTCTAGTCTATAGTCTAGTCTATAGTCTAGTCTATAGTCTAGTCTATAGTCTAGTCTATAGTCTAGTCTATAGTCTAGTCTATAGTAGTCTATAGTCTAGTCTATAGTCTAGTCTATAGTCTAGTCTATAGTCTAGTCTATAGTCTAGTCTATAGTCTAGTCTATAGTCTAGTCTATAGTCTAGTCTATAGTCTAGTCTATAGTCTAGTCTATAGTCTAGTCTATAGTCTAGTCTATAGTCTAGTCTATAGTCTAGTCTATAGTCTAGTCTATAGTCTAGTCTATAGTCTAGTCTATAGTCTAGTCTATAGTCTAGTCTATAGTCTAGTCT
This sequence comes from Lucilia sericata, assembly GCF_015586225.1. Classification (NCBI taxonomy): domain Eukaryota; kingdom Metazoa; phylum Arthropoda; class Insecta; order Diptera; family Calliphoridae; genus Lucilia; species Lucilia sericata. Next base: position 125,619 of record NW_023995107.1, on the reverse strand, counting down.
ATAGTCTAGTCTATAGTCTAGTCTATAGTCTAGTCTATAGTCTAGTCTATAGTCTAGTCTATAGTCTAGTCTATAGTCTAGTCTATAGTCTAGTCTAATAGTTAGTCTATAGTCTAGTCTATAGTCTAGTCTATAGTCTAGTCTATAGTCTAGTCTATAGTCTAGTCTATAGTCTAGTCTATAGTCTAGTCTATAGTCTAGTCTATAGTCTAGTCTATAGTCTAGTCTATAGTCTAGTCTATAGTCTAGTCTATAGTCTAGCCTATAGTCTAGTCTATAGTCTAGTCTATAGTCTAGTCTATAGTCTAGTCTATAGTCTAGTCTATAGTCTAGTCTATGGTCTAGTCTATAGTCTAGTCTATAGTCTAGTCTATGGTCTAGTCTATAGTCTAGTCTATAGTCTAGTCTATAGTCTAGTCTATAGTCTAGTCTATAGTCTAGTCTATAGTCTAGTCTATAGTCTAGTCTATAGTCTAGTCTATAGTCTAGTCTATAGTCTAGTCTATAGTCTAGTCTATAGTCTAGTCTATAGTCTAGTCTATAGTCTAGTCTATAGTCTAGTCTATAGTCTAGTCTATAGTCTAGTCTATAGTCTAGTCTATAGTCTAGTCTATAGTCTAGTCTATAGTCTAGTCTATAGTCTAGTCTATAGTCTAGTCTATAGTCTAGTCTATAGTCTAGTCTATAGTCTAGTCTATAGTCTAGTCTATAGTCTAGTGTTATAGTCTAGTCTATAGTCTAGTCTATAGTCTAGTGTTATAGTCTAGTCTATAGTCTAGTGTTATAGTCTAGTCTATAGTCTAGTCTATAGTCTAGTCTATAGTCTAGTCTATAGTCTAGTCTATAGTCTAGTCTATAGTCTAGTCTATAGTCTAGTCTATAGTCTAGTCTATAGTCTAGTCTATAGTCTAGTCTATAGTCTAGTCTATAGTCTAGTCTATAGTCTAGTCTATAGTCTAGTCTATAGTCTAGTCTATAGTCTAGTCTATAGTCTAGTCTATAGTCTAGTCTATAGTCTAGTCTATAGTCTAGTCTATAGTCTAGTCTATAGTCTAGTCTATAGTCTAGTCTATAGTCTAGTCTATAGTCTAGTCTATAGTCTAGTCTATAGTCTAGTCTATAGTCTAGTCTATAGTCTAGTCTATAGTCTAGTCTATAGTCTAGTCTATAGTCTAGTCTATAGTCTAGTCTATAGTCTAGTATATAGTCGTCTATAGTCTAGTCTATAGTCTAGTCTATAGTCTAGTCTATAGTCTAGTGTTATAGTCTAGTCTAGTCTAGTCTATAGTCTAGTGTTATAGTCTAGTCTATAGTCTAGTGTTATAGTCTAGTATAGTCTAGTCTATAGTCTAGTCTATAGTCTAGTCTATAGTCTAGTCTATAGTCTAGTCTATAGTCTAGTCTATAGTCTAGTCTATAGTCTAGTCTATAGTCTAGTCTATAGTCTAGTCTATAGTCTAGTCTATAGTCTAGTCTATAGTCTAGTCTATAGTCTAGTCTATAGTCTAGTCTATAGTCTAGTCTATAGTCTAGTCTATAGTCTAGTCTATAGTCTAGTCTATAGTCTAGTCTATAGTCTAGTCTATAGTCTAGTCTATAGTCTAGTCTATAGTCTAGTCTATAGTCTAGTCTATAGTCTAGTCTATAGTCTAGTCTATAGTCTAGTCTATAGTCTAGTCTATAGTCTAGTCTATAGTCTAGTCTATAGTCTAGTCTATAGTCTAGTCTATAGTCTAGTCTATAGTCTAGTCTATAGTCTAGTCTATAGTCTAGTCTATAGTCTAGTCTATAGTCTAGTCTATAGTCTAGTCTATAGTCTAGTCTATAGTCTAGTCTATAGTCTAGTCTATAGTCTAGTCTATAGTCTAGTCTATAGTCTAGTCTATAGTCTAGTCTATAGTCTAGTCTATAGTCTAGTCTATAGTCTAGTCTATAGTCTAGTCTATAGTCTAGTCTATAGTCTAGTCTATAGTCTAGTCTATAGTCTAGTCTATAGTCTAGTCTATAGTCTAGTCTATAGTCTAGTCTATAGTCTAGTCTATAGTCTAGTCTATAGTCTAGTCTATAGTCTAGTCTATAGTCTAGTCTATAGTCTAGTCTATAGTCTAGTCTAGTCTATAGTCTAGTCTATAGTCTAGTCTATAGTCTAGTCTATAGTCTAGCCTATAGTCTAGTCTATAGTCTAGTCTATAGTCTAGTCTATAGTCTAGTCTATAGTCTAGTCTATAGTCTAGTCTATGGTCTAGTCTATAGTCTAGTATAGTCTAGTCTATGGTCTAGTCTATAGTCTAGTCTATAGTCTAGTCTATAGTCTAGTCTATAGTCTAGTCTATAGTCTAGTCTATAGTCTAGTCTATAGTCTAGTCTATAGTCTAGTCTATAGTCTAGTCTATAGTCTAGTCTATAGTCTAGTCTATAGTCTAGTCTATAGTCTAGTCTATAGTCTAGTCTATAGTCTAGTCTATAGTCTAGTCTATAGTCTAGTCTATAGTCTAGTCTATAGTCTAGTCTATAGTCTAGTCTATAGTCTAGTCTATAGTCTAGTCTATAGTCTAGTCTATAGTCTAGTCTAGTCTAGTCTATAGTCTAGTCTATAGTCTAGTCTATAGTCTAGTCTATAGTCTAGTCTATAGTCTAGTCTCTATAGTCTAGTCTATAGTCTAGTCTATAGTCTAGTCTATAGTCTAGTCTATAGTCTAGTCTATAGTCTAGTCTATAGTCTAGTCTATAGTCTAGTCTATAGTCTAGTCTATAGTCTAGTCTATAGTCTAGTCTATAGTCTAGTCTATAGTCTAGTCTATAGTCTAGTCTAGTCTATAGTCTAGTCTATAGTAGTCTATAGTCTAGTCTATAGTCTAGTCTATAGTGTAGCATCTGTCTTGTCTAAGATCTAATTTATAGTATAGTCCATAGTGTAGTTATAGTCTAGTCTGTAGTCTAGTCCATAGTTTATTTTATAGTCTAGGCTATAATCTAGTCTATAGTCTTTAGTCTAGTATCTAGTCCAGCCTATAGTGTAGTTTATAGTCTAGTTTTGTCTATAGTCTACTCTATATTCTAGTCTCTAGCCTTGTATATATTCTAGTCTATAATCTAGTCTACAGTCTTGTCTATAGTCTAGTCTTTAGTCTAGTCTATAATATGGTCTATGGGTGGTGTTTGAGTAGACTTAGTGTAGACTTAGAGTAGAGTTAGAGTAGCGTTAGTGTAGAGTTAATACAATTAGAGTAGAGTTTGGGTACGGTTTGAAAGAGGTTAAGGAGAGTTAGAGTCTAGTTAGAGTTTGATTAGATGTTGTGTACTGCTAGTGTAGAGTTAGGGTATGTGAATTATTTAGAGAAGATATTGAGCTTTCCTTTAAAACAACGCCTCTGTTCTACAGGACAAAAAAAAAACAAGAAAATCCATAAAAATATTGTAAGCCAAAATTGAAATTTTTCCCATTTGTTTTATCGCCTTAAAAAACATCAAACCTTTCTAAATGTAAGCAGGAAACGCTCATATATTATTCTCTCAAACCTTCATAGAAACCTCACCTCCCCTGCTCCGATCTACATTTAGTCAAATGTATTTACTGAGCAATATAATGCATTTCACTTGCCATGTTTTCAAATGTATAAAACAAATTACTTTAACGACAGCAAATGCAATTTAAAGAAAAACTGTCCCATTCCTAAGGAGTGAGGAAAAGATGCTGCTACTGCTGCCAAGAAAGAAAGTAATGGGTTTTCTTTTTTTTTCAGTTATAGTATTCTAGAAATAATGCCTGGTTATAATGTTGTTTTAAAATAGGAAAAATTGGGAATGGAAATGTGTTCCAAGGATATCTCTAGATGATTGTAATGATGACTATACCATTGCCATATGTTGACAGTGTGACTTACGACCAAATACTAATACGTATACGTAATATGTTTTCTCATATATAGAATGTTAAGTATACGACTGTTATAGATTGTTTTACACAACAGGTTGAACTTATTTATTTATTTTCCAGGACAATGACAGGTAATTTTAATAGGATCAAACGCAGTAAAGACTTAGATGAATACGTATAGAAGACATTTGAGGGATTGGGGGAGAAAATTTAGTGAAATGTTTAATAAGATAAAAATATATAGGAAATCTATATTTGTTAAATTGTTTAACCGCTATTACCGTATCCTTTTTTGTTGGTTGCATTATTGTCCTTTTTGCAATTTCTAACATTTTATTAGATGCTCTTGAATGCTTTTAGATAATAAAATTTTATAAATTCCTAAAACATTTTAAGCATAAAATTGCCAAGAATGTAATTGAGTTTTGTGTAAATTTTCGCAAAACAATTTATTTCCGTTTTCTGAGTGTGAATGTTTATTGAATTTAGTGTTTTTTTACAAAAAAAAGTATTCATTATTTTCCAAAACATTTAATACCCTACCATGGTAGATATATTCATGTACTTGTACATGCTGGAAAATGTTTTATATTTTTCTACTTTTATTCGTAAACATATGTTGAATTTTCCTTAATATGCAATCCTCTTCTTCTGCCTTTAGAAAAGTATGAGTATATGTGTTTGTCTATGTAAATTCTATCCTTCAGGCTTAAAATTTTTCTTTATATTTTTACATCATTTATATAAAATTGTTTTTTTCGAACATTTATTCTTGGTATTTTAACATACGTGATTTTGAACTTTGTTTTTTTTTGTTAGCAGCAATACGAGGCCATTGTATGAATGTTTTTCAGCACTCATTCATTTTCTAGCTCACACCCTTTAAGTTCGAATGTCTTAGGATTGTTTTTTTTTTGCCAGTTTGAGGGTGTAAGTTGTTCCTTTTTCTATTTACCGGAAGGCTTGCTACTTTTTTCTTTAATTTTTCAACAATTGTCTTTGGTATAAGCTACAGGAAACGGTGGTAATACAGGACTAGCTCCTATGTTGACCTAAGACCGCAAATCTTCGAAATTACCTATAATTTTTTAAAATTGTTGTACGAGCTAAGCACAACAGTAGATTAGAGTTAGGATAAAGTTAGAATGGTCTATAGTCTAGCATATAGTATAATCTATAGTATAGTCTAGTCTATATACTAGACTATAGATTAGACTAAGTCTTTATGCTAGTCTATAGTCTAGTATATAGGCTAGTCTATAGTCTAGTCTATAGTTCAGTCTATAGTCTAGTATATATGCTAGTCAGTAGTCTAGTCTATAATCTAATATATAGTCTAGTATACAGTCTAGTCTTTAGTATAGCATATAGTCTAGTCTATAGTGTAGTCTATAGTTTAGTTAATAGTCTAGTCCATAGTCTAGTCTGTAATCTAGTCCATAGTCTAGTATATAGTCAAGTCTACAGTCTAGTCTATAATCTACTATACAGTCTAGACTATAGACTAGACTATAGACTAGACTATAGACTAGACTATAGACTAGACTATAGACTAGACTATAGACTGGACTATAGACTAGACTATAGACTAGACTATAGACTAGACTATAGACTAGACTATAGACTAGACTATAGACTAGACTATAGACTAGACTATAGACTAGACTATAGACTAGACTATAGACTAAACTATAGACTAGACTGTAGACTAAACTCTATACTAGACTAGACTATAGTCTAGTCTAGTCTAGTCCATAGTCTAGTCTATAATCTAGTCTATAGTCTTGTCAATAGTCTAGTCTATAGTCTAGTCTATAGTCTATCCTATAGTCTAGTCTATAGTCTAGTCTATAGTCTAATCTACAGTCTATTTTATAGTGTAGTCTATAGTCTAGTCTATACAGTCTAGACTATAGACTAGACTATAGTCTAGTATAGACTGACTATAGTCTAGACTGTATACTAGACTATAGACTAGACTGTAGACTAGACTATAGACTAGACTGTAGACTAGACTGTAGACTAGACTATAGACTAGACTATAGACTAGACTATAGACTAGACTATAGACTAGACTATAGACTAGACTATAGACTAGACTATAGACTAGACTATAGACTAGACTATAGACTAGACTATAGACTAGACTATAGACTAGACTATAGACTAGACTATAGACTATACTATAGACTAGACTATAGACTATACTATAGACTAGACTATAGACTAGACTATAGACTAGACTATAGACTAGACTATAGACTAGACTATAGACTAGACTAGACTAGACTAGACTAGACTATAGACTAGACTATAGACTAGACTATAGACTAGACTATAGACTAGACTATAGACTAGACTATAGACTAGACTATAGACTAGACTATAGACTAGACTATAGACTAGACTATAGACTAGACTATAGACTAGACTATAGACTACAGACTACATTATAGACTAGACTATGAACTAGACTATAGACTACATTATAGACTAGACTATTTATATACTATACTATAGACTAGACTATAGACTATAGACTACACTATAAAATATACTGTAGATTAGTCTATAGACTAGACTATTGACTAGACTATAGACTAGACTATAGACTAGACTGTAGACTAGACTATAGACTAGACTATAGACTAGACTATAGACTAGACTATAGACTAGATTACAGACTAGACTATGGACTAGATTATAGACTAGGCTATGGACTAGACTATTAACTAGACTATAGACTACACAATAGTCTAGACTATATATATACTATACTATAGACTAGACTATAGACTACACTATAAAATAGACTGTAGATTAGTCTATAGACTAGACTATAGACTAGACTATAGAGTAGACTATAGACTAGACTAAACTATAGACTAGACTGTAGACTAAACTCTATACTAGACTAGACTATAGTCTATAGTTTAGTCTATAGGCAAGTCTATTGTCTAGTTCTTTGTCTGGTCAAGTCTATAGTCTAGTCTTTTGTCTAGACTATAATCTAGTCTATAGTTTATTCTATAGTCTTTTAGTCTATAGTTTATTCTATAGTCTTTTAGTCTATAGTTTATTCTATAGTCTTTTGGTCTATAGTTTATTCTATAGTCGTGTTTATTCCATAGTCTAGTGTATGGTCTAGTCTATAGTCTAGTCTATACCCTAGTCTTTACTCTTGTCTATACTCTAGTCTTTACTCTTGTCTATACTCTAGTCTATTGTCTAGTCTATAGTCTAGTCTATAGTCTAGTCTATACTCTAGTCCATACTAGACTATAGTGTAGACTATAGTTTAGTCTGTAGTCCAGTCTATAGTCAAGTCTATAATATAGTCTATAGTCTACTCTATAGTTTAGTCTATAGTCTAGTCTATAGTCTAGTCTACAGTCTAGTCTATAGTCTAGTCTATACTCTAATCTATACTCTGGTCTATACTCTAGTCTATAGTCTAGTCTATAGTCTAGTCTATAGTCTAGTCTATAATTTAGTCTATAGTCAAGTCTATTGTCTAGTTTTTTGTCTAGTCAACTCTATAGTCTAGTTTTTTGTCTAGACTATAATCTAGTCTATAGTTTATTCTATAGTCTTTTAGTCTATAGTTTGTTCTATAGTCTTTTAGTCTATAGTTTATTCTATGGTCGTGTTTATTCCATAGTCTAGTGTATGGTTTAGTCTATAGTCCAGCGTATAGTCTATAATTTAGTCTATAGTCTAGTCTATAGTCTATAGTCTGGACTATATTCTAGTCTATATTATAGTTTATTGTCTAGTCTACTGTCTAGTCGATAGTTTAGTCTACTGTTTAGTCTACTATATAGTCAAGTCTATAGTCTAGTCTATAGTGTAGTCTTTAGTCTAGTCTATAGTCCATTCTATAGTCTAGGGTGGAGTTTATGCTATAGTCTAGTGTATATTCTAGAATTTAGGCTATTCTGTAGTCAAGTCAAGAGTCAAGTGTATTGTCTAGTCTTTTGTCTAGGATATAATCTAGTCTATAGTTTATTCTGTAGTCTTGTCTAGTCTATAGTTAATTCTATAATCCTGTTTAATCTATAGTCTATGGTTTAGTCTATAATCTAGCGTGTAGTCTAGTCTATGGTCTAGACTAGTTTCTTACATGCGTTTCGGTCGGAGAAATATTCAGCCTTTTTTACAGCCCAGCAATAGAGTAGGTTTGAGTTAATGTAGAGTAGATTTAGTGTTTAAGAACATACGACTTAAACCTTCAAATAGCCTGATTTCAATGTCTTTGAACATCCAAAGTTTTCAAATTTCTTGCATTTCAATTCTATTTGTTTTTGTTTGTCAAAAACCAACAACATTTTTTCTTTATTTCCCTTTATTCTTTATATTCATCCGTTTTTTACATTTGTTCGAAATATGTTCCCAGTGTAAAAATGACATTTTTCATTTCATCTAAGGATAAGAGATTCTTCATCTACTTCTACTCTTCATCATGATTTTCAACAATTTTCTTTTAATTTTTTTTTTTCACTTCCATATTCTGTGTGGATTGAATTGGATTGAGTGTCAAATGCCAAAAGTTCTATTTTTCTTGTGTTAAATTTCAAGCATGGTAATTGTGTTTTTGCTATTGTTGCAGTGGTGGGAGTGTTAGTTAGAGAGGTTTTTCCTTATGTGGGTATGAGCATATGTATGGTATTTGAACATGTTTTTTTTGGTTCGTTTTTTCTGTATTGCTTAAAATAATTCGATCCATTATCAGTTGTCATCGTAGATATTTTCACATCTAAATACACAAAAACATACGAGTTCATACAAATAGATACACGTTCTTTTACAATACACAGCTGTCTTTGTAGATGTAAACATGTCTCAATATATATATGTATATGTGAGTATGTATTATAAATACTGTCAAGTAAAATTAAGCGAAAGCAGTGATTCACAAACTGTTTTCCATCCAAAATTTGAATAAAATTAGCTAATTATTGTTTTTGAAATATAGCTCTATGGATTCCTAATATTTCCTAGCCACCGTTCCATAGTATTCCTAATGACTTAACATTTCCTCTTAGCACTTTGAGACTCTCTGTCTAATACTATTTTGTTTTACTTTATTCTCTTCTAAAAGTCTAAAAAGAATTGTATTTTTATATTTGTGTATGAGAACACGTATTTTAACAAATTCGTATACAAAACGAACCCGGAATGCGTGAATAAAAATTGTGCTTTAAGACAATATTTTGTGTTATTTGTTCTTTTAGCCGAAACTAAATACATTTAAGAACTCACGCACATTTACACAAACTCACTTATAAACAAACATAAATTATATTAAATGAAGTATTTATGAATAGGGTCTAACGGCAGGAAGTGTTAATCCTTAACAATAAGAGTTTCAGTACATGAGCACTACGTTAACTGTAGCTCTGAAAACACTGCTAAATATTCTTACATTCGAAATATAAACCTACATTAGATACGAGATGGAACAGATAATTGGCTAGCCGAATTCACGATGTTTGAACATAAATCCCAGACGTGTCCGAAACAAAAATTGTTGGGAACTGTAAGATATTGATAGAAAATCGCAAGCCCCTGCTGAAAACAGTTGAAAGGTTTCTATTGGCAAAACTATTGACTAGTCTAATGAGTAAACTATAAACTAGACTATTGACTACACTATTGACTAAACTATTGACTAGACTATTGACTAAACTATTGACTCGTCTATTGACTGGACTATTGAGTAAACTATTGACTAGACTATTAACTAGGCTGTTGACTAAACTATTGACTAGACTTTTAACTAGATTATTGACTAGACTATGGACTAGACTATGGACTAGGCTATTGACTAGACTATTGACTAGGTTATTGCCTAGGCTATTGAGTATACTCTTGACTAGACTATAGACTTGACTATAGAATATACTATAGACTACACCATTTCAAGTTTAATTTGAGAAAATCCAAAGTTATATTGTGAAACACCAAAATGAATTTTAGAAATCCAATTTAATATTGAGACATACCAAATTAAATTTAGGAATCAAAATTGGTATGAAGAAAAAAACAAATTGAAATTTGAATTTTCAACTTAATATTGAGAAAAAACCAATTGATATTTAGAAGTCGAAATTAATATTGAGATAATACGAATTGAAATTGACAAAATACAAAATGATATTAAGAAAACCTAATATTGTATTGAAATTTATATTATTTTAAATACATATCCTATTTAAACATTTTATCAGAAAAATATTTTCATGCAAATTTTAAATTTCTCATTTTCATTTATTAATTTCTCAATTTCAATTTGTAATTTCTTAATATAATGTTGGGATTCTGAATTTCAATTTGTTTTTTCTCGATATGAATTTGCATTTCTTAATTTAATTTTATTATTTCTCAATATTAGTTTGGATTTCTCAATTTCAAATGGGGTTTTCTCAATATTAATTTAAATTTCTGAAATTTAATTTGAATTTTCTAAATTTTAAATTGAAATTCTCAATATGAGTTTGTATTTTCTCAATTTAAACTTGAAATGGTGTAGACTACTGAATAACTATTGACTAGAATTCTGACTTGATTATTGACTAGACTATTGACTAGGCTTATGAGTAGACTATTGACTAGACTATTGACTGGGCTATTGAATAGACTATTGACTGGGGTATTGAATAAACTATTGAATAGGCTACTGACTAGACTATTGATTAAACTATTGGCAAGACTATTGATTAGGCTATTGACTAAACTGTTGACTGGACTATATACTAGACCACTGACTAGAGTATTAACAAGACTATTGACAAAACTATTGACTCGAGTATTGACTAGACTATTGACTAGACTATGGAGAGTTCTATTGAATAGTCTGACAATTGACTACACTATTGGCTAGACTATGGAGTGTTCTATTGAATAGTCTGACTATTGACTACACTATTGGCTAGACTATAGAGTGTTCTATTGAATAGTCTGCGGAGAAGCCTATTGACTGGTCCATTAATTAGACTATTGACTATGCTTTTGAAAAGTCTATTGTATAGTTGACTAGTTTAGAGAACTGTCTATGGTCAAGTTCATTGAACAAGTCTATGGACAAACTTAATACTTAGTTAGTTAGTTAGTAGTTAGTTAGTTAGTTAGTTAGTTAGTTAGTTAGTTAGTAGTTAGTTAGTTAGTTAGTTAGTTAGTTAGTTAGTTAGTTAGTTGTTAGTAGTTAGTAGTTAGTTAGTTAGTTAGTTAGTTAGTTAGTTAGTAGTAGTTAGTTAGTTAGTAGTTAGTTAGTTAGTAGTTAGTTAGTTAGTTAGTTAGTTAGTTAGTTAGTTAGTTAGTTAGTTAGTTAGTTAGTTAGTTAGTTAGTTAGTTAGTAGTTAGTTAGTTAGTTAGTTAGTAGTTAGTTAGTAGTTAGTTAGTTAGTTAGTTAGTAGTTAGTTAGTTAGTTAGTTAGTTAGTTAGTTAGTTAGTTAGTTAGTTAGTTAGTTAGTAGTTAGTTAGTTAGTTAGTTAGTTAGTTAGTTAGTTAGTAGTAGTTAGTTAGTAGTTAGTTAGTTAGTTAGTTAGTTAGTTAGTAGTTAGTTAGTTAGTTAGTAGTTAGTTAGTTAGTTAGTTAGTTAGTTAGTTAGTTAGTTAGTTAGTTAGTAGTTAGTTAGTTAGTTAGTTAGTTAGTTAGTTAGTAGTTAGTTAGTTAGTTAGTTAGTTAGTAGTTAGTTAGTTAGTTAGTTAGTTAGTTAGTAGTTAGTTAGTAGTTAGTTAGTTAGTTAGTTAGTTAGTTAGTTAGTTAGTTAGTAGTAGGTTAGTTAGTTAGTTAGTTAGTTAGTTAGTTAGTTAGTTAGTTAGTTAGTTAGTTAGTTAGTTAGTTAGTTAGTTAGTTAGTTAGTTAGTTAGTTAGTTAGTTAGTTAGTTAGTTAGTTAGTTAGTTAGTTAGTTAGTTAGTAGTTAGTTAGTTAGTTAGTTAGTAGTTAGTTAGTTAGTTAGTTAGTTAGTTAGTTAGTTAGTTAGTTAGTTAGTTAGTTAGTTAGTTAGTTAGTAGTTAGTTAGTTAGTTAGTTAGTTAGTTAGTTAGTTAGTTAGTTAGTTAGTTAGTTAGTTAGTTAGTTAGTTAGTTAGTTAGTTAGTTAGTTAGTTAGTTAGTTAGTTAGTTAGTTAGTTAGTTAGTTAGTTAGTTAGTTAGTTAGTTAGTTAGTTAGTTAGTTAGTTAGTTAGTTAGTTAGTTAGTTAGTAGTTAGTTAGTTAGTTAGTTAGTTAGTAGTTAGTTAGTTAGTTAGTTAGTTAGTTAGTTAGTTAGTTAGTTAGTTAGTTAGTAGTTAGTTAGTTAGTAGTTAGTTAGTTAGTTAGTTAGTAGTTAGTTAGTTAGTTAGTTAGTTAGTTAGTTAGTTAGTTAGTTAGTAGTTAGTTAGTAGTTAGTTAGTTAGTAGTTAGTAGTTAGTAGTTAGTAGTTAGTTAGTTAGTTAGTTAGTTAGTTAGTTAGTTAGTAGTTAGTTAGTAGTTAGTTAGTTAGTTAGTTAGTTAGTTAGTTAGTAGTTAGTTAGTTAGTTAGTTAGTTAGTTAGTTAGTTAGTTAGTTAGTTAGTTAGTTAGTTAGTTAGTTAGTTAGTTAGTTAGTTAGTTAGTTAGTTAGTTAGTTAGTTAGTAGTAGTAGTTAGTTAGTTAGTTAGTTAGTTAGTTAGTTAGTAGTTAGTTAGTTAGTTAGTTAGTTAGTTAGTTAGTTAGTAGTTAGTTAGTTAGTTAGTTAGTAGTTAGTTAGTTAGTTAGTTAGTTAGTTAGTTAGTTAGTTAGTTAGTTAGTTAGTTAGTTAGTTAGTTAGTAGTTAGTTAGTTAGTTAGTAGTTAGTTAGTTAGTTAGTTAGTTAGTTAGTTAGTTAGTTAGTTAGTTAGTTAGTTAGTTAGTTAGTTAGTTAGTTAGTTAGTTAGTAGTTAGTTAGTTAGTTAGTTAGTTAGTTAGTTAGTTAGTTAGTTAGTTAGTTAGTTAGTTAGTTAGTTAGTAGTTAGTTAGTTAGTTAGTTAGTTAGTTAGTTAGTTAGTTAGTTAGGTTAGTTAGTTAGTTAGTTAGTTAGTTAGTTAGTTAGTTAGTTAGTTAGTTAGTTAGTTAGTTAGTAGTTAGTTAGTTAGTTAGTTAGTTAGTTAGTTAGTTAGTTAGTTAGTTAGTTAGTTAGTTAGTAGTTAGTTAGTTAGTTAGTTAGTTAGTTTAGTTAGTTAGTTAGTAGTTAGTTAGTTAGTTAGTTAGTTAGTTAGTTAGTTAGTTAGTTAGTAGTTAGTTAGTTAGTTAGTTAGTTAGTTAGTTAGTTAGTTAGTTAGTTAGTTAGTTAGTTAGTTAGTTAGTTAGTTAGTTAGTTAGTTAGTTAGTTAGTTAGTTAGTTAGTTAGTTAGTTAGTTAGTTAGTTAGTTAGTTAGTTAGTTAGTTAGTTAGTTAGTTAGTTAGTTAGTTAGTTAGTTAGTTAGTTAGTTAGTTAGTTAGTTAGTTAGTTAGTTAGTTAGTTAGTTAGTTAGTTAGTTATACTCTCGCCTATCTATCTTTACACTAACTATTATTTTTGGAAAACCCTACTTCCTTATTTCAGTCCTTCCTCCTTCATATACATATGTATGTATTTCACGCAAAAAATTTGCACATACATTTCAACATTCTGCAAAAAAAAAAACATGTATAAAATAATCAGATTTTCCTTCCATTTTATTATATTACGGTTTAACTTGCACCTTCTCCTCCACTCAATACAAATATACAAAATAGAAAGACAATAACGAAAATGGCCTTTGGGTTCAAACCAAAACAAGACGGGAGCAACAATAGTAATGGTTAGATGGTAAATATGTTATCAGATAAGTGGTATTTTAACTCAAAATTGTATTCTACGTACGAAACACTAAAAAGAGTGTGAACCAGTGATGGGCAACACATAAAGCACTATATAACTGTTATTACTATGGGGGAAAAGTTCTTTATATGTCGGTGTAAATTGTATACTTACACTGCTTTTCTAATGGGTTTAATCTTGAGAATGGACCCCTGAGTCGAACTGTAGTATATGATCTGCATTCGTTTGTGTTGTGCCGAACACTAAGCGATCTCTTTTATTTGACGAAATTAGTATATACATATATCGTGATATATGTACATACATACAAGTTCGAAGGTTTATTAAAAATGCCCTTGGCTGTTCCAATACACAAGAATGAATAGGAGCAACATAAAACAATAGACACAAACAGATTACCCATCCATTTCATTTGAAATTCTATAAACATATCAAAGCCTACAACATATGTGTAAGTATGTTTATGAGTGTGTGAATAGAATTATGTATGTGTTTGAGTATGTGTGTAATACTAGGCAATTCTGGGGTAAGGTCTAACTCTAAACTAGATTTCATTTGAGGGGCTTTAGTTTCATTTTGTTTCTCTCAAAATTATAAAACTGTCCATTAGTTTGTGAAATTTACTGAACCAAATAGTTAGCTAAAAGGATACACTGACACTTTGTTAAACTGCTGGGTATTTAATAAATTTGATAATTTATATGATGTTGATGTGTAAGTAATTTTAAAAACGTGCGTAAAAATAATAATACAATAAGAAGAAACATGGTAAACAGGATGAAATACTTATAGGAAAAAAAATCCTGCCTTAAACGGGCTGTAAACAGCTAGAACGAGGGCTATAGGAAAAGTTAAACTTTTTAAGGGAAACAATCAAAATAGAAACTTTATAAAATTGCAAAAGTTATCAGACTATCCTCCTATAATTTCTTAGCTCTACAGATTTGGTTAGAAAAATTACAAATTTTTATCCAGTACCTCCTATTTTCTTCGTCTATTTATTTAAGAGTATGGTAAAGGTTAAAGCAACATTACTAAACAAATCTAATGAAGTAAAAACATAAATACGTTTTGTATTTTTTTCTTATGATTTAGGCCTTTTTGCCTCAAGGACTTTTCAACCCCTGTATATGTATTAAGGGTTTTTTACAAGAGGTTTTCTTTAATATTAGTAAAACGTAATATGAAATTCAAATGGATTAACTGTTGCTTCTTAGTTTTAGAGCTTTTTTTCGCTTTTATGTATTTTAGAATTTTGAAGCTTTTTTTCCGGGAATAAACGTGTTTAAAATATCAATATCTTTAAATGTCATCTAAATACTTGTAAATAGAATTAACAGAATTTTGATGCCAGGTGTATTTTAATTTCAAGGATAATTTTTTAGGCTTAAATTTATCACCCAAACGGAGCTGTCTGAATGATCTGTAACAACCAACTATGTAGATATGACTTGGAACATATTCATATTATGATATTACGAACATCCATTATACAAAATATTATTAACTTAAACAATATACAATAAACCATTTATCAATTTTGCTTAATTTCTATATGAAGAATTTATAAAATCCATGAAAAAATTGCATGTTTTCCATAATAAATCAATTTAATACCTTGACTTTAGACATGCATAAACATGCATACATATTAATATCTATTTATGTATTTAATTCATATATGAAAAAAAAATTATCAGAGATATGTATGTATGTTTGTACATTAGGTGGGCCATAACAGTTTTGAAATATCTTTAACCAACTTTAATTTGGTTTGATTCCTCCAGACCCCATCATCCAGATTGACTAGACTATAGACTAGAATATAATACAGATTATGTATACTAGTGCTGACTATAGAGTGGATTATAGTAGACTATATTCCTAACTATAGTCTATTTTCCTTAATATACACTAGACAAGACTTGATTATAGTCCAGACTAACGACTCAGTTTTGGTGCCAACTATAGTTCAGAATACAGACTGGAGTCCAGATTATAGCCAAGAATATAGTCCAGACTATATAGTAGATTAGATTATATTTCAGAATATAGAGTAAACTACAGTAGAGACTAAAACTAGACAACAGTCCTTTTTAAAGACTAGACTATAGTTCATTCTGTATACAAAACTATAGTCCAGACGATACACCAGATCATAGTTAGGAATTAAGTCTAGACTATACACAAGACTTTAGTCCAGACAATAGACTAGACTTTAGTTCATACTTTAGACTAGACTATAGTCGAAACTTTAGACTAGACTATAGACCAGACTATAAACTAATATTTAGTCCCGACTACAAACTAGACCATAGATTAGACTATAGAGGTTTTCAAGAAAGTTTAGATTACAAACTAACTGTGAATTCAGATTATAAAGTTTTTTAAGAAGGTGATCGCCCAACCAAGACCAATAGCTTTAATCATATATACACATTAGTTGCTGGCATATATGACATTAGTTGGATTTTGAATTTCTTGAAACCACCTGTTTTTTTTTAATCCCATTAAACTGGTGTTATGCTAATACACATGTATGTATGTATCTCTATATCAGTTGCATGATATTTTGTGATTTGATCTATTGTATTATGGCATTATCTTGTCTTCTACTAAAATGTTAAACACATTTTTATTTTATCATTTGTCAAATAAAATACGAGAAAGGAAAATAAAAAGTTATGTGATATACATATTTACAACAAATGTTTATCATAATCTCTGGAAGTCAAATGAAAAAAAGCAACATGTTTTTAAATGTAGTATAGTGAAGTGTTTTCCAAATTATAATTGAGACTATAACATGTTAAAATCGAGACTATAGAACAATCTATAGACGAGACAATAGAATAGTCTATACTGAAGACTAGAGAACTGCCCATAGTAGAGACTATAGATTAGACTAAAGAATAGTCTATAGTGGGGACTATAGAACAGTCTATAGTCAGGACTAAGAACAGTCTATAGTCAGGACTATAGAACAGTCTATAGTCGGGACTATAAAGCAGTCTTTAGTCGGGACTATAGTCGAGACTATAGAACAGTATATAGTCCAGACTATAGAACAGTCTATAGTCGGGGCTATGGAAAAAGTTTATAGTCGGGACTATAGAAAAAGTCTATTGTCGGGACTATAAAACAGTCTATAGTCGGGACTATAGAACAGCCTATAGTCAAGACTATGGAACAGTCTATAGTCGGGACTATAGAACAGTCTATAGTCGGGACTATAGAACAGTCTATAGTCGGGACTATAGAACAGTCTATAGTCGGGACTATAGAACAGTCTATAGTCGGGTCTATAGAACAGTCTATAGTCGGGACTATAGAACAGTCTATAGTCGGGACTATAGAACAGACTATAGTCGGGACTATAGAACAGACTATAGTCGAGACTATAGAACAGTCTATAGTCGAGACTATGGAAAAGTCTATAGTCGGGACTATAGAACAGTCTATAGTCGTGACTATAGAACAGTTTATAGTCGAGACTATACAACAGTCTATGGATGAGACTATAAAATATTCTATAGTCAAGACTATAGAACAGTCTATAGTTGAGACTATAAAACAGTCTTTAGTCGGGACTATAGTCTAGACTATAGAACAGTATATAGTCGAGACTATAGAACAGTCTATAGTCGGGACTATAGAACAGTCTATAGTCGGGACTATAGAACAGTCTATAGTCGGGACTATAGAACAGTCTATAGTCGGGACTATAAAACAGTCAAGACTATAGAACTGTCTATGGTTGAGACTATAAAATAGTCTATAGTCAAGACTATAGAACAGTCTATAGTCGGGACTATAGAACAGTCTATAGTCGAGACTATAGAACAGTTTATAGTCGGGACTATATAACAGTCTATAGTTGGGACTATAGAACAGTCTATAGTCGGGACTATAGAATAGTCTATAGTCGGGACTATAGAACAGTCTATAGTCGGGACTATAGAACAGTCTATAGTCGGGACTATAGAACAGTCTATAGTCGGGACTATAAAACAGTCTATAGTCGGGACTATAGAACAGTCTATAGTCGAGACTATAGAACAGTCTATAGTCGGGACTATAGAACAGTCTATAGTCGGGACTATAGAACAGTCTACAGTCGGGTCTATAGAACAGTCTATAGTCGGGTCTATAGAACAGTCTATAGTCGGGACTATAGAACAGTCTATAGTCGGGACTATAGAACAGTCTATAGTCGGGACTATAGAACAGTCTATAGTCGGGACTATAGAACAGTCTATAGTTAAGACTATAAAACAGTTTAATTCAAGACTATTGAACAGTCTCTAGTCGAGACTATAGAACAGTCTCTAGTCGGGACTATAGAACAGTCTATAGTCGTATATATACTATACTGTACTATATATAGTATATATATATAGTACAGGCACTATAGAACGGTCTATAGTCGGCACTATAGAACAGTTTATAGTCGGGACTATATAACAGTCTATAGTTGGGACTATAGAACAGTCTATAGTCGGGACTATAGAACAGTCTATAGTTAAGACTATAAAACAGTTTAATTCAAGACTATAGAACAGTCTATAGTCGAGACTATGGAACAGTCTATAGTCGTATATATACTATCTATAGTCGTATATATACTATACTGTACTATATATAGTATATATATATAGTACAGGCACTATAGAACGGTCTATAGTCGGCACTATAGAATAATTCATTGTCAGGACCATAGAATAGTCTGCAGTCGGGGCTATGGAACAGTCCATAGCCGCGACTATAGAATAGTCTCTATAAAGTCTATAGTCTCTAGTAGAGACCATAGTCGATATAACAATATTATCAACATTTTTATGTGCGTTTTGAGTAATTGAGAAATGTGTTAGGGGAGAGTTTTACATATATATGTATGTATATGTGAAGGTGGATTTACATATGTATGTGTGTGTTTAAATATTAAATTTATGATGTTATCATGTTTGTTGTTTTTATATATAATAAAAATGATAAACAACATGTTTACATTATTCATACATTATTATTTTACGTGCAGTAGAGAGAATGATGAAAAAAAAAAATTAAAAATAACATAATATTTTTTTATAACATAATTGAAAAGAGATTATGGGAGAGTTAAGAGGATTATTTTAAAATCACATATATGCATACATGCACAGGAAAGGAAAGCAAGCTATAAATGTATGCAGATATTTTTTAATGTTAGAGTAAGGATAAAACGTAGAAATAATATCATTAAGAAAATTTGTTTAAAAAGGGACCTCTTTTCCATTAACAAAATAAGATTGAATCCTATAAGCCTCTTTCTCTCTCTTTAACTAATATTTTACCCCTAAAAACAAGATTTCAGGAATAATAAACGAATTAAGTAGTTTTGGTTTTATTTAGCTCCTTTAGCAAAACTTTGTAGAAAATTACATTTTCTTCTAACAACAATCTTATCCGCTATTAAAGTTAAACAGTAATTGAGGCAGAAAATAAAATCTAAAATTATCCCACAAAAGAATAAAAGAATTATGTGAACGAAATAAAAAAACTCCCCAATTTCATACTAATTAACAAGAAATTAATTTTGTAAGCATAGTTAAACAGAGCTTAAGCTTAACGCAGCAACTTAAGTCATAAATCCTTAAGAATGTTAAAATTGTAATTGCAGTAAGTGCCAAACTACACAAACACGCACACAAAACACTTAAAACCTCACGCACACATACAGACATCACACTCGCTCATAGTTGCA
Source organism: Lucilia sericata (assembly GCF_015586225.1). Taxonomy (NCBI): domain Eukaryota; kingdom Metazoa; phylum Arthropoda; class Insecta; order Diptera; family Calliphoridae; genus Lucilia; species Lucilia sericata. The sequence goes on along the minus strand of NW_023995107.1, from coordinate 106,200 downwards.
GGAAAAGGAAATAAAATTTCTACACATAAACAGCCATAGATGGAGAATAAGTGATTAAGTGTGTGTGTGTAAATAAGTATTTTACAGTATTAGTGTGTAGATGAATGACTAGAGAGTAGAATGTAGTTACTAAAAAATTTGACTTGTGTCGTAATTTCTAAGGACAATAAACTGATAAAATGAATGACCAAAACGAGCCAACAAAGCTGAAAAGAAGATGAAAAACAGCAACAAAAAAAAAAACATGAAAATATAATTAAAAGGCTGTAAAACAAAACAAACACACCAACACACACACACACACATAATCTACTTTTCTTTCAAACGAAAAGTCAACAATCAAGCATTGTTGGGGAAATAAAAGCTAAAGATTTTAATTGTGAGTTGGCTGGTTTGTCTTAAGAATTAGAAATTAACCAGCCTTGAAATGTCAGTATTATTTGAAATGTTGTAAATATTGTAAAATTACACGGTTGCCCGGCAACAGCCAAGTTGCCAACATTAACAGTGTGGTGGGTTTTTATAATCTTTAAATGTGTGTTTCTGCATTTGCAAAAATTTTATGACTTTTGACGCCAGTTTGGCGTAAAGAAATTGAAATTTCATTTTATTTTTTTTTTACTTACATCCAAACAGCGTTTTATCTAAAGCACCCTTAAGGAGTACGAGGGTTGAAAGAGAAAGAATCTAAATGCTAATATGTTTAAAATAAAATAGTATAGTCTTGTCTATAAGGTAGTCTATGGTCTAGTGTATAGACTTGTATATAGCCTGGACCATAGACTAATATATAGTGTAGTCTATCGTGTAGTATATAGAGTAGTCTATAATGTAGTATTGTATAGTGTAGTGATATTGTAGTCATAGTCTAGTCTATAGTCTAGCCAACAGTTTTGTTTAGTCTAGTCTAAAGTCTAGTCTATAGTCTAGTCTAAAGTCTAGTCTATAGTCTAGTCTATAGTCTAGTCTATAGTCTAGTCTATAGTCTAGTCTATAGTCTAGTCTATAGTCTAGTCTATAGTCTAGTCTATAGTCTAGTCTATAGTCTATAGTCTAGTCTATAGTCTAGTCTACAGTCTAGTCTATAGTCTAGTCTATAGTCTAGTCTATAGTCTAGTCTATAGTCTAGTCTATAGTCTAGTCTACAGTCTAGTCTATAGTCTAGTCTATAGTCTAGTCTATAGTCTAGTCTATAGTCTAGTCTAGTCTAGTCTATAGTCTAGTCTATAGTCTAGTCTATAGTCTAGTCTATAGTCTAGTCTATAGTCTAGTCTATAGTCTAGTCTATAGTCTAGTCTATAGTCTAGTCTATAGTCTAGTCTATAGTCTAGTCTATAGTCTAGTCTATAGTCTAGTCTATAGTCTAGTCTATAGTCAGTCTATAGTCTAGTCTATAGTCCTAGTCTATAGTCTAAGTCTATAGTCTAGTCTATAGTCTAGTCTATAGTCTAGTCTATAGTCTAGTCTATGTCTAGTCTATAGTCTAGTCTATAGTCTAGTCTATAGTCTAGTCTATAGTCTAGTCTATAGTCTAGTCTATAGTCTAGTCTATAGTCTAGTCTATAGTCCTAGTCTATAGTCTAGTCTATAGTCTAGTCTATAGTCTAGTCTATAGTCTACTATAGTCTACCTATATAAGTCTATGTCTATAGTCCTAGTCCTATAGTCTATCTATAGTCTAGTCTATAGTCTAGTCTATAGTCTAGTCTATAGTCTAGTCTATAGTCCTAGTCTATAGTCTAGTCTATAGTCTAGTCTATAGTCTAGTCTATAGTCTAGTCTATAGTCTAGTCTATAGTCTAGTCTATAGTCTAGTCTATAGTCTAGTCTATAGTCTAGTCTATAGGTCTAGTCAATAGTCCTAGTCTATAGTCTAGTCTATAGTCTAGTCTATAGTCTAGTCTATAGTCTAGTCTATAGTCTAGTCTATAGTCTAGTCTATAGTCTAGTCTATAGTCTAGTCTATAGTCTAGTCTATAGTCTAGTCTATAGTCTAGTCTATAGTCTAGTCTATAGTCTAGTCTATAGTCTAGTCTATAGTCTAGTCTATAGTCTAGTCTATAGTCTAGTCTATAGTCTAGTCTATAGTCTAGTCTATAGTCTAGTCTATAGTCTAGTCTATAGTAGTCTAGTCATAGTCTATAGTCTAGTCTAGTCCATAGTCTAGTCTATAGTCTATTCTATAGTCTAGTCCATAGTCTAGTCTATAGTCTAGTCTATAGTCTAGTCTATAGTCTAGTCTATAGTCTAGTCTATAGTCTAGTCTATAGTCTAGTCTATAGTCTAGTCTATAGTCTAGTCTATAGTCTAGTCTATAGTCTAGTCTATAGTCTAGTCTATAGTCTAGTCTATAGTCTAGTCTATAGTCTAGTCTATAGTCTAGTCTATAGTCTAGTCTAGTCTAGTCTATAGTCTAGTCTATAGTCTAGTCTATAGTCTAGTCTATAGTCTAGTCTATAGTCTAGTCTATAGTCTAGTCTATAGTCTAGTCTATAGTCTAGTCTATAGTCTAGTCTATAGTCTAGTCTATAGTAGTCTATAGTCTAGTCTATAGTCTAGTCTATAGTCTAGTCTAGGCATAGTCTTAGTCTATAGTTTAGTCAATAGTCTAGTCTATAGTCTATATGTTCATGAACTTTTCTATTTTCTAACGACCCTCGTTAACAAACATTTCCTATGAATTTTATAAAAATGCATAGAAATTTTTATATGCACAATATTTTTGCTTCAAACGAAAATTATGTTGTCTTTCTTCAAATACACGTCCGTTTGTCCCTTCTTTCATAGTCGGAATGGTTGCTCTTGCCAAAACTCCCCCCAGCCCAATATGATGTGCAAAAACTGAATGACATGAAGCAACATTTAGTTAAACTAACTGTCAGTCAGTTATTGTTTTTGTTGTTAAATTTATTTTACAATGCCATAAATAAACTCTAAGAAGAGTTGTAAAAAAAAGGTTAAAAATTTGCAACAATTTTTGATGGGGCAAGTGTTTGTTTAATAGAATTCCCCAGACAAGAAAAGACGCAAGACATGTGAGGATTCATATATGACTCTAAATGATACCTTAAGTTAAGTCCTTTATTTTTCTAAATTCATATATTTAGAACACTCACACATATACATACATACACACTTGATGGAAAAAGTTTTAAAATCGTAAAAACGAAAGTACCGGGTTATATTTGAGGTTAGATTTTATCAATTTATTTGGAAAATACATATATCTTTAACATAAAATTGTGGCCAATAAAATGTTGTCAATTGTGTTCATATGTTTTGCGGGGGGAAGACGAAAGATCTTTATTTGAAATTTTATTTTTATTTGAATTTTTAACCTTAAATTGAGCTCGTAATATTAGAACAATGTGTGCGTTTTAAAAAAAACACTTTATTGATTTGAAATAATTGAGCAGAATGAAACGGGGGGAATCAGTAAATTATATTAATTTAATCACACTAATGTAATCGTAAGTTTTAAATCAAATAATTGTATGATTTGGATTAGAAATACAAAAAAAGTAATTCCTTATTTATTTCAATATAGATTTGCTCAGTTCATTGACTTTTTAGCATTCTATATCCCTTTGTTTCCGTTTCCGCTTTCTTTGTTAACTCTTAAATAAAACTTTATTATCACTAACATCATATCCCCAGAATCTATTTTATATCTTTCGTGTAGGAGTATAACTGCTTAAGAAAAAATTCCGAACTTTATGAGCAAATTTTAACGTTATTTGCTGCATTATTTTTGGTTGTTTGCTTATGGTCTCGTTGCCAATTTTATATCCTTGATCTATAAATTATGAAGCTGCTCTTGCTGTTGTAGTTGTTGTTATTGCCATTTTCCTTGAGAGTTCTGTAATAAGGATTTCTTTATAGTTCTTTATATGTATATTTGTTTATTATAAAAACAACCAAAAAGCAACACGAAACTATAATAAATAAAATGTTATAAAAATGTGACAAACTGCAATGTTTGAGTGCGAGTTTTATGGCAAAAGACTGTTGCATACTTTTAGGTTAAAATTCATTTATTTTTGTATTTCTTTTTATTCTGTGAATGTATTATATTATTGTATTTTGGCTTTATACAATATTTTTACGACTAGATTTTATGAAATATTACCATTGAGCTTTTGGGCCAAATGTGTTTTTTTGGGCATAAGGGATGTTGACATGGAAAACAGATAATATGAAATAATACAAATTATGAAAAAAAGCCATTTCCAAAAAGAAATGTGAAATTCATAAGAAATTTCAAGACAGTTCTCCTTTAATTTTTACACTTATAGAATTCACTATAAACTAGATTATAGACTAGACTATAGACTAGACTATAGACTAGACTATAGACTAGACTATAGACTAGACTATAGACTAGACTATAGACTAGACTATAGACTAGACTATACTATAGACTAGACTATAGACTAGACTATAGACTAGACTATAGACTAGACTATAGACTAGACTATAGACTAGACTAGACTAGACTATAGACTAGACTATAGACTAGACTAAGACTAGACTATAGACTAGACTATAGACTAGACTATAGGCTAGACTATAGACTAGACTATAGACTAGACTATAGACTAGGCTATAGACTAGACTATAGACTAGACTATCGACTAGACTATAGACTAGACTATAGACTAGGCTATAGACTAGACTATAGACTAGACTATAGACTAGGCTATAAACTAGGCTATAGACTAGACTATAGACTAGACTATAGACTAGACTATAGACTAGACTATAGACTAGACTATAGACTAGACTATAGACTAGACTATAGACTAGACTATAGACTAGACTATAGACTAGACTATAGACTAGACTATAGACTAGACTATAGACTAGACTATAGACTAGACTATAGACTAGACTATAGACTAGACTATAGACTAGACTATAGACTAGACTATAGACTAGACTATAGACTAGACTATACACTAGACTATAGACTAGACTATAGACTAGACTAGACTAGACTATGGACTAGACTATAGACTAGACTTTAGACTAGACTTTAGACTAGACTATAGATTAGACTATAGACTAGACTATAGATTATACTCTAGATTACACTATAGAATAGACTATAGACTAGACTATAGATTAGACTATAGACTGGACTATACTATAGACAAGACTATAGACTAGACTATAGACTAGACTATAGACTGGACTATACTATAGACAAGACTATAGACTAGACTATAGACTAGACTATAGACTAGACTATAGACTAGACTATAGACTAGACTATAGACTAGACTATAGACTAGACTATAGACTAGACTATAGACTAGACTATAGACTAGACTATAGACTAGACTATAGACTAGACTATAGACTAGACTATAGACTAGACTATAGACTAGACTATAGACTAGACTATAGACTAGACTATAGACTAGACTATAGACTAGACTATAGACTAGACTATAGACTGAACTATAGACTAGACTATATACTAGACTATAGACTAGACTATAGACTAAGACTATAAGACTAGAAACTAATAGACTAGACTATAGACTAGACTATAGACTAGACTAATAGACTAGACTATAGACTAGACTATAGACTAGACTACTAGACTAAGACTATAGACGAGACTATAGACTACTTAGACTTATAGACTAGACTAATAGACTAGACTTAGACTAGACTATAGATTAGCTATAGACTAGACTATAGACCTAGACTAACAGATTAGACTAATAGACTAGACTATAGATTACTACTCTATTAGCACTATAGAATAGACTATAGACGAGACTATAGACTAGACTATAGACTAGACTATAGACTATAACGACTATAGACTAGACTAGACTATAGAACTAGACTAGACTATAGACTAGACCTATAGACTAGACTAGGAGCTAGACTATAGACTAGACTAGACCTAGACTAGAGACTAGACTATAGACTAGACTATAGACTAGACTATAGACTTAGGACTATAGACTAGACTATAGACTAGACTGGCTATAGACTAGACTATAGACTAGGCTATAGACTAGGCTATAGACTAGACTATAGACTAGACTAGACTATAGACTAGACTATAGACTAGACTATAGACTAGACTATAGACTAGACTATAGACTAGACTATAGACTAGACTATAGACTAGACTATAGACTAGACTATAGACTAGACTATAGACTTGACTATAGACTAGACTATAGACTAGACTATAGACTTTAGACTAGACTATAGACTTTAGACTAGACTATAGACTAGACTATAGACTAGACTATAGACTAGACTATAGACTAGACTATAGACTAGACTATAGACTAGACTATAGACTAGACTATAGACTAGACTATAGACTAGACTATAGACTAGACTATAGACTAGACTATAGACTAGACTATAGACTAGACTATAGACTAGACTATAGACTAGACTATAGACTAGACTATAGACTAGACTATAGACTAGACTATAGACTAGACTATAGACTAGACTATAGCCTAGACTATAGACTAGACTATAGACTAGACTATAGACTAGACTATAGACTAGACTATAGACTATACTATAGACTAGACTATATACTAGACTATAGACTAGACTATAGACTAGACTGTAGACTAGACTATAGACTAGACTATAGACTAGACTATAGACTAGACTATAGATTATACTCTAGATTACACTATAGAATAGACTATAGACTAGACTATAGACTAGACTAGACTATAGACTATAGACTATAGACTATAGACTAGACTAGACTATAGACTAGACTAGACTATAGACTAGACTAGACTAGACTATAGACTAGACTAGACTATAGACTAGACTATAGACTAGACTATAGACTAGACTATAGACTAGACTATAGACTACACTATAGACTACACTATAGACTACACTATAGACTAGACTATAGACTAGACTATAGACTAGACTATAGACTAGACTTTAGACTAGACTATAGAATAGACTATAGACTAGTTTATAGATTTTATTTGTTCTTGTTTAATTTTAATAATCTTTTCCTACACATTTCTCTACTTATCTCCAGCTCAATAGACCACCAACTAGACGAGTACGTCTTATTGGATTTTAATTTGAATTTGTCAACAAATTTTCCTTTAAAAGTATTCAACCTAGAATTTTCCACAAAACAGTAATAGCAAAACCTGACTTGAATTTCTAATTTTAATTCGTTAGGCATGCACAGAAAGAAGAAGCACAAATATTTTCCTGGCAATATAAATATATATATAATAAAAAAACGTATTTTATCAATGAGACACCATCAACAATTGTAATCACATGCATACCAACACACGGCAGCCCTTTGGAGTGAGAAGTACATAGGGAGAAGTGTGACAACAAACTCCCTTAGCTTAATACCACGAATAAAAATCAGATGAAGTACCCGAAATATATTGTGTATGTATGAAATGGTAAACAAAAATATACAATTTACCGATTATCAGGATTTGAGAGAAACAGAGAAGATGAAGCTGGAATTGTATGTGTGTAGCTCTAGATATTTTCCATATAATCAAATCTCATCTAAATGTTAAATAAGTCTAATGTTGACTACAGTTGGGGGAGAAAATATAGCAGTGAGTTTGCTTTAATTTGAAAAATTGAACCAAACAATTGGTTGCTGTGACCAATGTTGTTAAAGGTAACTGGTTGTCGTCTGATCGAATCAGAGAGAGAGAGAGAGAGAGAGATTTGGTTTAGACGCTTAATCTGAATGGTTGTTACAAAACTAGTTTTTTTGCCATAAAAGGAGAGAAGGAATATATCAATTTGGGATTTTGGGCTTGAGAATTTTAAGCCTTTATTTTTTATTTTTGTATCTATTTGTTTATCCTTCACTGTTGTGTATTCTATACATTTTATATTATTATTATTTAGAACAATTACTCGAGGGATGTAAATATCATCATTACAAGTTCCATTTTGTAAATGTAAAACTTCCTAGTAAACAGAGTCTTAAAGAATGAATACATTGTTTCTAAAAAAAACTTACCTTTGTTCCTTTTAGTTAGACGAAAGAGCCTTAGTCAAACCATTCCTTTAAACTTCTTGACTCGAAGCTCACGTACTACGTTCAAAGTAATACAATGTATTAATGTGTTTTGGATTCTGTGAATAAAATAAAGACAAAAGAGAATAAAGTAAAAATAATGTAATGTAAAATAAAATAAAGTCAAGATATCATATACAAATCTAACTAATACTCTACACAAAAGTAAAATTCAAATTTACAAAAGTCTGAACAAACAACAAAAAAAAGAAAATAAGAAGCTGTTAACACAAAATACCAAATGAACAAGATGATGATAATGCTGCTTGCTACTCCTTATCCTTAGAGATGACGACTAAAAAGTATAACAAACAACATTAGGCGCCTTTTTCAAATTGTTGATTTAGTAATGATTTGATTAGAGACACTTTTTACAACAATAACAGAAAACAAGAGGAGAAAAAAAATCTAAGGAATTGTAATGAATATAAATAATCCTGCAAAACCGAGAGCCATGAAAGTGTGAAGTTCATGTAGATGTGGGTGTGTGTGTTACAAGGAAAAACTTTACACTTCATTTGTAGAAGGTTTTATACCAAAGGGGAATTAGTGTTAGATACACTTATGTTAATATTTAAATTGGGCAATTTTCGAGCATATAATAGACCTAAAAACGGAACATATGTTAGACAAGGAATGAGTACGTTAAAATATGTATATATAAGTAAAGAATGAAAACGGAAAAATGACATAGAGCTAGAACTAGACTAGAACTGAACGGTGAACTAGAACTGAACTAGAACTGAACTAGAACTGAACTAGAACTGAACTAGAACTGAACTAGAACTGAACTAGAACTGAACTAGAACTGAACTAGAACTGAACTAGAACTGAACTAGAACTGAACTAGAACTGAACTAGAACTGAACTAGAACTGAACTAAAACTGAACTAGAACTGAACTAGAACTGAACTAGAACTGAACTAGAACTGAACTAGAACTGAACTAGAACTGAACTAGAATTGAACTAGAACTGAACTAGAACTGAATTAGAACTGAACTAGAACTGAACTAGAACTGAACAAGAACTGAACTAGAACTGAACTAGAACTGAACTAGAACTGAACGAACTGAACTAGAACTGAACTAGAACTGAACTAGAACTGAACTAGAACTGAACTAGAACTGAACTAGAACTGAACTAGAACTGAACTAGAACTGAACTAGAACTGAACTAGAACTGAACTAGAACTGAACTAGAACTGAACTAGAACTGAACTAGAACTGAACTAGAACTGAAACTATAACTGAACTAGAACTGAACTAGAACTGAACTAAGAAACTGAACTAGAACTGAACTAGAACTGAACTAGAACTGAACTAGAACTGAACTAGAACTGAATCTAGAACTGAACTAGAACTGAACTAGAACTGAACTAGAACTGAACTAGAACTGAACTAGAACTGAACTAGAACTGAACTAGAACTGAACTAGAACTGACTAGAACTGAACTAGAACTGAACTAGAACTGAACTAGAACTGAACTAGAACGAACTAGAACTGAACTAGAACTGAACTAGAACTGAACTAGAACTGAACTACGATGAACTAGAAACTAGAACTGAACTAGAACTGAACTAGACTGAACTAGAACTGAACTAGAACTGAACTAGGAACTGAAAATGAACTAGAACTGAACTAAGAACGGAGACTAGAAACTGAAACTAGAAACTGAACCTAGGAAACTGAAACTAGAACTGAACTAGAACTGAACTAGAACTGTGAACTAGAACTGTGAACTAGAACTGAACTAGAACTGAACTAGAACTGAAACTAGAACTGAACTAGAACTGAACTAGAACTGAACTAGAATACTGAAACTAGAAATGAACTAGAACTGAACTAGAACTGAACTAGAACTGAACTAGAACTGAACTAGAACTGAACTAGAACTGAACTAGAACTGAACTAGAACTGAACTAGAACTGAACTAGAACTGAACTAGAACTGAACTAGAACTGAACTAGAACTGAACTAGAACTGAACTAGAACTGAAACTGAACTAGAACTGAACTAGAACTGAACTAGAACTGAACTAGAACTGAACTAGAACTGAACTAGAACTGAACTAGAACTGAACTAGAACTGAACTAGAACTGAACTAGAACTGAACTAGAACTGAACTAGAACTGAACTAGAACTGAACTAGAACTGAACTAGAACTGAACTAGAACTGAACTAGAACTGAACTAGAACTGAACTAGAACTGAACTAGAACTGAACTAGAACTGAACTAGAACTGAACTAGAACTGAACTAGAACTGAACTAGAAACTGAACTAAAACTAAACTTAGGTTTCATTCGAATCCCAGGTTAGTTTTTATCGTGGGTTTAAGTTATCTTCAAGCGTGGTTCAATCGCTTATATATACATATGCCAGTTTCATCCATTATGTATCTATATCTTGTCCTAGTTAAAATTCCTTCTCTTATAAAAGCTTTTAAATTTAAAGAAAATATCCTTAATAGTTCCTTAACTCTGACACCTCTTTTTATGCATGTTTGCATATCTTGTTCTAAATTCCTGGGATAATTAACCGAAATTCCCAGTTTACATTCTAACATTCATATGTTTGGAAAAAAAAACGTTAAAATTTCAATAATTTATTTTTATCTGCTTAACAAAATCTTTAAACTCGTAATGAGTATAAAGAAAAAACAATATTCTATGCAAATTTAACTTTCATATGTAAATTTTATTAAACTTTCCGCTCGTATAAATTGCAACCACACAAACGCCTTCTGGAACATACGTGCATACATACACACATGTATGTATGTAAGTAAGTATTTTCTTTTGCGAATTCCCAAATGCAATTTTGTAGTTTGTTTAGTAAGTGATAATATGATTATCAGTAGCAACTCCTTAAACCGAAAGAGGGTGAGTGAGTTTCCCGGCATATCTGCTACTACTATTGGTTTGTTTTAACTAAGTTTGAAATAATTTTACAATTACAATTGTATGTAAATAAAACTTCAAATTTACGCACGTTTTATAATTTTCATATATTAAACAAACCTACACGTACTACTTCTAACCCCAAAAAAAGACACATGTCCTTACACCCACACGTACATACATATGTACATATTTTGGGATGGATATGAACACACACTCTCTCTTACATATTAAGTTGCAAATGTATGTATGTTGCTGTACGTGTATTTCTTAATACTCCAGAGATTATTAGCTTGTGATAATAAAAAAATAAATTATCTGATGATTATATTAAAATAATATAATTTAAAGAAAATTTATTTTGTTTAAGTTTACATAATAGGATTCTTATTCGAAAACATGTTTTGTTGAAAATTTTAACAATTATTTGATATCTCGTTAGCTGAGTTATGGTAAACAAGGCTAAGCTGTTTGTAAAGGCAAAAGTTTTACATCAATACAATATTTAAATTGAATTAACTTGTCCTTTATTTGTTATGGTAATTACAAATCAAAACAAATAGGGCGATAAGTTGATTTAGTTAGTTCAGTTCTAGTTCAGTTCTAGTTTCTGGTTCAGTTCTAGTTCTAGTTCCAGTTCTAGTTCAGTTCAGTTCAGTTCTAGTTCTAGTTCAGTTCTAGATCAGTTTCTAGTTCAGTTCTAGTTCAGTTCTAGTTCAGTTCTAGCCTCAGTTCTAGTTCAGTTCTAGTTCAGTTCTAGTTCAGTTCTAGTTCAGTTCTAGTTCAGTTCTAGTTCAGTTCTAGTTCAGTTCTAGTTCAGTTCTAGTTCAGTTCTAGTTCAGTTCTAGTTCAGTTCTAGTTCAGTTCTAGTTCAGTTCTAGTTCAGTTCTAGTTCAGTTCTAGTTCAGTTCTAGTTCAGTTCTAGTTCAGTTCTAGTTCAGTTCTAGTTCAGTTCTAGTTCAGTTCTAGTTCAGTTCTAGTTCAGTTCTAGTTTCAGTTCTAGTTAGTTCAGTTTCTAGTTCAGTTCTAGTTCAGTTCTAGTTTCAGTTCTAGTTCAGTTCTAGTTCAGTTCTAGTTCAGTTCTAGTTCTAGTTCAGTTCTAGTTCAGTTCTAGTTCAGTTTCTAGTTCAGTTCTAGTTCAGTTCTAGTTCAGTTCTAGTTCAGTTCTAGTTCAGTTCTAGTTCAGTTCTAGTTCAGTTCTAGTTCAGTTCTAGTTCAGTTCTAGTTCAGTTCTAGTTCAGTTCTAGTTCAGTTCTAGTTCAGTTCTAGTTCAGTTCTAGTTCAGTTCTAGTTCAGTTACAGTTCAGTTGTAGTTCAGCCAAATTTAGTCAAATTTAATTTAATAAATTTCTAGAAACTGGCCATTACACAGCACTATTTCAACAACAACTATAATTTCCCTCCAAGGACACCAGCACACTTCCCTTATGATCTCTTCATTTATAATAGACAATGTCAAGCAAAACTAAAAGATAACCAAATATTCTATGAATATTCGTCTGAAAAGAAAAAACACAGGAAGTATAATGTCTTTAGCTACAAATGCCAATGACTGCATTAAGATTTTCCGTCTTTCATTCTTAACGCTTGGCAGGAAAAAGTCAAAAACAACAACAACCAAATCCATGATAAAAAATGGAAAACTATTCCTATATATTGACACTTTAGCTGGCTGTTTTACGCTACTTGACTCACGTAGAGAGATAACTATACAAATTTTCTACAAAATTTCATTTGCTTTTCTTTACTCCGTTCCTCCGTTTTTGGTGTAGTTGAGTTAATGCTGGTCGTGGGGAGCTGTTTGGTTGAACAACAACAGGATGTTAAATGCAGTCAGCAGGATAATCATAATGGTCTTTTGATATTTGTTAACAACATTTTCTATTTTTTTGTTAAAGTAAGCAAAAATTTTGCTCAAGTTGTAAGAAAATCTATACAACGATATTATGAACGGCTATGGCTTGTAAGTAAATACATTGGAGATTTGAATAGAGAGATATCTGAGTGGAGAAACAGTGTGTAGAAAAATATAGCAGGGATTTGGACGGGGAATACATACAAATTTTAATTCAGTTCTAGTTCAGTTGTAGTTCAGTTGTAGTTCAGTTGTAGTTCAGTTCTAGTTCAGTTCTAGTTCAGTTCTAGTTCAGTTCTAGTTCAGTTCTAGTTCAGTTCTAGTTCAGTTCTAGTTCAGTTCTAGTTCAGTTCTAGTTCAGTTCTAGTTCAGTTCTAGTTCAGTTCTAGTTCAGTTCTAGTTCAGTTCTAGTTCAGTTCTAGTTCAGTTCTAGTTCAGTTCTAGTTCAGTTCTAGTTCAGTTCTAGTTCAGTTCTAGTTCAGTTCTAGTTCAGTTCTAGTTCAGTTCTAGTTCAGTTCTAGTTCAGTTCTAGTTCAGTTCTAGTTCAGTTCTAGTTCAGTTGTAGTTCAGTTGTAGTTCAGTTGTAGTTCAGTTGTAGTTCAGTTGTAGTTCAGTTGTAGTTCAGTTGTAGTTCAGTTCTAGTTCAGTTCTAGTTCAGTTCTAGTTCAGTTCTAGTTCAGTTCTAGTTCAGTTCTAGTTCAGTTCTAGTTCAGTTCTAGTTCAGTTCTAGTTCAGTTCTAGTTCAGTTCTAGTTCAGTTCTAGTTCAGTTCTAGTTCAGTTCTAGTTCAGTTCTAGTTCAGTTCTAGTTCAGTTCTAGTTCAGTTCTAGTTCAGTTCTAGTTCAGTTCTAGTTCAGTTCTAGTTCAGTTCTAGTTCAGTTCTAGTTCAGTTCTAGTTCAGTTCTAGTTCAGTTCTAGTTCAGTTCTAGTTCAGTTCTAGTTCAGTTCTAGTTCAGTTCTAGTTCAGTTCTAGTTCAATTCTAGTTCAGTTCTAGTTCAGTTCTAGTTCAGTTCTAGTTCAGTTCTAGTTCAGTTCTAGTTCAGTTCTAGTTCAGTTCTAGTTCAGTTCTAGTTCAGTTCTAGTTCAGTTCTAGTTCAGTTCTAGTTCAGTTCTAGTTCAGTTCTAGTTCATTCTAGTTCAGTTCTAGTTCTGTTCTAGTTCAGTTCTAGTTCAGTTCTAGTTCAGTTCTAGTTCAGTCCTAGTTAAGTTCTAGTTCAGTTCTAGTTCAGTTCTAGTTCAGTTTTAGTTCAGTTATAGTCCAATACTAGTTTACTCTACTTTCATCCTCTCATCTGTTCATAGGACTATGAAAAGACATGTACAATTTTGTCGTCGTCTCTTTGTATTGGGTATAATTTCAGGTTGTTGATTTTTTCTTCCTATACCATACAAAACGCTTTAAAAGATAAGTTAATGTGACCTGGGTGCATCATCATCAACAACTACTTACTCTACAATCGAACACAGCAACACTCATAATCTCATCCAGAAAAACTTTAGTTTAGCTAAACGTTATTTTTAACGTTAAGTTTTATATATTTATTCGTACAAATACAAGTTTCACAGAAATGTATCTAATTTTTTATATGTATATGTGTAGTTATTTGCTATATTTTCCTTAACTTTTCTATAAAAATAGTTTCCGGTACACGTTTTATCGTATATTGTTGGTTTAAATACTTACCTAAACATTCATTCATACATAAATGTAAGAATAAATGTTTAAACTTGTACATATACTAAAGTTAGTCATAGCAAGCAATACTAGTAGTAGCAGTATTATTTAATGTTTACTTTAGTTGCTTTTACGTGAAGGTGTGCTAAGGAATATGACTTGTACATGTGGCAAGTATTTGCAGCACAATTATACCTACAGTTGTATATACATATATATATATGTATGTATATGTGTAAGTATTCTTACCCTATACATTATACTCTTATGAGTTGAAAGAATGAAAAGTTCAATGCAATCATTTTATATTGCTTGGAAAGCAATATAAACTAATCGTGTATCCTGTTTTGTATCGTACTAATACAACTGTAAATATAGCATGCATTTTACCACAGTGATGGGCAAAATGAACAAATATACTTAAGGAAAAGCAGCTGAGAATGATAACTTTCCAGAGGTCTAAGAAACTCTTTATCAACTACTTATAATATGCTCCATAATACAAAACTGCAACAGACAAATGTAGTTTCTACCACAAACAATAGTTCATACATTCTACAAATTATGCACAAGTTTTAGAAAAATTGCCCATAGCTGCACCATAAATGCATGTGAGCGTATGTGTTCGTATATAAGTTTAAACGACAAACGATAACAGTTATAAAACAAGTTTAAATATTTATGTCTAGGTTCAAAATAACTATTAAGCTACAGTGTTATCGGTGGAAAACTGACTGGCTATTGCTCGGTAGGGGTATAGATATGTTTGGCATTACTTATTGCAATTGTCTATAGTTGAAAATAGCTTAAGTTTTCTTAAATTAGTTCAAAAAGGAATAAAAGTTGGATTTTTTTTTGCATTAACTTTATTTTCTCTTACTGATAGTACATATTATAGTCTAGTCTATAGTCTAGTCTATAGTCGGGTCTATAGTCTAGTCTATAGTCTAGTCTATAGTCTGGTCTATAGTCTAGTCTATAGTCTAGTCTATAGTCTGGTCTATAGTCTAGTCTATAGTCTAGTCTATAGTCTAGTCTATAGTCTAGTTTATAGTCTAGTCTATAGTCAAGTCTATAGTCTAGTCCATAGTCTAGTCTATAGTCTAGTCTATAGTCTAGTCTATAGTCTAGTCTATAGTCCAGTCTATAGTCTAGTCTATAGTCTAGTCTATAGTATAGTCTACAGTCTAGTCTATAGTATAGTCTATAGTCAGTCTATAGTCTAGTCTATAGTCTAGTCTATAGTCTAGTCTATAGTCTAGTCTATAGTCTAGTCTATAGTATAATCTAAGTCTAGTCTATAGTAAGTCTATAGTCTAGTCTATAGTCTAGTCTATAGTCTAGTCTATAGTCTAGTCTATCTTAGTCTAGTCTAGTTAGTCTAGTCTATAGTCTAGTCTATAGTCTAGTCTATAGTCTAGTCTATAGTCTAGTCTATAGTCGTCTATAGTCTAGTCTATAGTCTAGTCTATAGTCTAGTCTATAGTCTAGTATAGTCTAGTCTATAGTCTAGTCTATAGTCTAGTCTATAGTCTAGTCTATAGTAGTCTATAGTCTAGTCTATAGTCTAGTCTATAGTCTAGTCTATAGTCTAGTCTA
Source organism: Lucilia sericata (assembly GCF_015586225.1). Taxonomy (NCBI): domain Eukaryota; kingdom Metazoa; phylum Arthropoda; class Insecta; order Diptera; family Calliphoridae; genus Lucilia; species Lucilia sericata. Next base: position 90,092 of record NW_023995107.1, on the reverse strand, counting down.
TAGTCTAGTCTAGTCTAGTCTATAGTCTAGTCTATAGTCTAGTCTATAGTTAGTCTATAGTCTAGTCTATAGTCTAGTCTATAGTCTAGTCTATAGTCTAGTCTATAGTCTAGTCTATAGTCTAGTCTATAGTCTAGTCTATAGTCTAGTCTATAGTCTAGTCTATAGTCTAGTCTATAGTCTAGTCTATAGTCTAGTCTATAGTCTAGTCTATAGTCTAGTCTATAGTCTAGTCTATAGTCTAGTCTATAGTCTAGTCTAGTCTAGTCTGTAGTCTAGTCTATAGTCTAGTCTATAGTCTAATCTATAGTCTGTCTATAGTCTAGTCTATAGTCTAGTCTATAGTCTAGTCTATAGTCTAGTCTATAGTCTAGTCTATAGTCTAGTCTATAGTCTAGTATAGTCTAGTCTATAGTCTAGTCTATAGTCTAGTCTATAGTCTAGTCTATAGTCTAGTCTATAGTCTAGTCTATAGTCTAGTCTAGTCTAGTAGTCTAGTCTATAGTCTAGTCTAGTCTATAGTCTAGTCTATAGTCTAGTCTATAGTCTAGTCTATAGTCTAGTCTATAGTCTAGTCTATCGTCTAGTCTATCGTCTAGTCTGTAGTCTAGTCTATAGTCTAGTCTATCGTCTAGTCTATAGTCTAGTCTATAGTCTAGTCTATAGTCTAGTCTATAGTTTAGTCTATAGTCTAGTCTATAGTCTAGTCTATAGTCTAGTCTATAGTCTAGTCTATAGTCTAGGCTATAGTCTAGTCTATAGTCTAGTCTATAGTCTAGGCTATAGTCTAGTCTATAGTCTAGTCTATAGTCTAGTCTAGTCTAGTTTATAGTCTAGTCTATAGTCTAGTCTATAGTCTAGTCTATAGTCTAGTCTATAGTCTAGTCTATAGTCTAGTCTATAGTCTAGTCTATAGTCTAGTCTATAGTCTAGTCTATAGTCTAGTCTATAGTCTAGTCTATAGTCTAGTCTATAGTCTAGGCATAGTCTAGTCTATAGTCTAGTCTATAGTCTAGGCTATAGTCTAGTCTATAGTCTAGTCTATAGTCTAGTATAGTCTAGTTTATAGTCTAGTCTATAGTCTAGTCTATAGTCTAGTATAGTCTAGTCTATAGTCTAGTCTATAGTCTAGTCTATAGTCTAGTCTATAGTCTAGTCTATAGTCTAGTCTATAGTCTAGTCTATAGTCTAGTCTATAGTCTAGTCTATAGTCTAGTCTATAGTCTAGTCTATAGTCTAGTCTAGTCTAGTCTATAGTCTAGTCTATAGTCTAGTCTATAGTCTAGTCTATAGTCTAGTCTATAGTCTAGTCTATAGTCTAGTCTATAGTCTAGTCTATAGTCTAGTCTATAGTCTAGTCTATAGTCTAGTCTATAGTCTAGTCTATAGTCTAGTCTATAGTCTAGTCTATAGTCCAGTCTATAGTCTAGTCTATAATCTAGTCTATAGTCTAGTCTATAGTCTAGTCTATAGTCTAGTCTATAGTCTAGTCTATAGTCTAGTCTATAGTCTAGTCTATAGTCTAGTCTATAGTCTAGTCTATAGTCTAGTCTATAGTCTAGTCTATAGTCTAGTTTATAGTCTAGTCTAGTCTAGTCTATAGTCTAGTCTATATTCTAGTCTAGTCTAGTCTATAGTCTAGTCTATAGTCTAGTCTATAGTCTAGTCTAGTCTATAGTCTAGTCTATAGTCTAGTCTATAGTCTAGTCTATAGTCTAGTCTATAGTCTAGTCTATCGTCTAGTCTATAGTCTAGTCTGTAGTCTAGTCTGTAGTCTAGTCTATAGTCTAGTCTATCGTCTAGTCTATAGTCTAGTCTATAGTCTAGTCTATAGTCTAGTCTATAGTCTAGTCTATAGTCTAGTCTATAGTTTAGTCTATAGTCTAGTCTATAGTCTAGTCTATAGTCTAGTCTATAGTCTAGTCTATAGTCTAGTCTATAGTCTAGTCTATAGTCTAGTCTATAGTCTAGTCTAGTCTAGTCTATAGTCTAGTTTATAGTCTAGTCTAGTCTAGTCTATAGTCTAGTCTATATTCTAGTCTAGTCTAGTCTATAGTCTAGTCTATAGTCTAGTCTATAGTCTAGTCTAGTCTATAGTCTAGTCTATAGTCTAGTCTATAGTCTAGTCTATAGTCTAGTCTATAGTCTAGTCTATCGTCTAGTCTATAGTCTAGTCTGTAGTCTAGTCTGTAGTCTAGTCTATAGTCTAGTCTATCGTCTAGTCTATAGTCTAGTCTATAGTCTAGTCTATAGTCTAGTCTATAGTCTAGTCTATAGTCTAGTCTATAGTCTAGTCTATAGTTTAGTCTAGTCAGTCTATAGTCTAGTCTATAGTCTAGTCTAGTCTAGTCTATAGTCTAGTCTATAGTCTAGTCTATAGTCTAGTCTATAGTCTAGTCTATAGTCTAGTCAATAGTCTAGTTTATAGGCTAGTCTATTTATATTCACCGAGAAATTTTCAAACAAATCATGCTAAATTTGAATTTTGTATTCTTTAGTTTTACCTGAACCTGGCCAATAATAACATTAATAATAATAAACATTTTTCCTTCCGTGTTGACATTACATGACTTTGCAAATAGGCCGTAATTACTGTTTACAAAGTTATATCCGTTTGTGCCAATGTAACTATGTTTTTATCTTATTTTAAACATAAATTTTATGTTATTTTTTCATCTAAGAAAATTGATATTATTTTGCAACAACATTTTTGTTTTTTTGTATTATTAAAAAGAAAAACAAAAACCTAAATACATCAAAAGTCACGTAATTCATTGCATGTTACTCATCACATAATGTTACGTTTGAAGCTGATGCCACACAGATGCTGTTCCTGCTGGTGATGATGATGATGTCTCAAATGTATTTACCTCGAACTATACAGCTTCTTGAAGTACTCATACCACAGTAGAGGGATTTTTAGTTTATTTCATATCATACGTAAAAATGTTGCATGTCCAAAATATGTTTTTCCTTTTTGCTGATAATAGTTTTTATCATCACATAACTGGCAAACAACACAACCGACAAACAGATGGTTTGTTAACTTTATTAGTTAAAATGTCAATTCTACTTACTCCCACTTAGTTCCTGGTGTTACTGTTGTTTTTTTGTTTCTTGTGTTTTGTAGTTGTAATTTGGTTTGAAACATCTGAGCCTTATGGTTAAAATGGAATATTATTGTGAACGTGTTTATGTGGTCAAGTTGGGAACAAGTCTGTAAAATGTGTTTGGGACATAAGGTGGAGTATGCTATTATAAGAAAAGGAACGGTACCATTTTAAGTTTAATATGAAAGTAGAATTTTTAATTTATAATTGTTTAAACTATCATCTCCAGACGATGCAACCTAGGTCACATGACAATTTTGTATCAATTGAAATGAATTGCTATTCTTAAACGAGGATTTGATTGTAATCCAAATTATAGACTCGATTATAGACTAGAATATAGACTAAACTATAAATATATAGACCAGACTATAGACTAGACAACAGACTAGTTTATAGACTAGACTATAGTCTAGACTATAGACTAACCTATAGAATAGACTATAGACTAGACTATAGACTAGACTATTGACTAGACTATAGACTGGACTATAGACTAGACTATAGACTAGACTATAAACTAGACTATAGACTAGACTATAGACTAGACTATAGACTAGACTATAGACTAGACTATAGACTAGACTATAGACTAGACTATAGACTAGACAATAGACTAGACTATAGACTAGACTATAGACAATAGACTAGACCATAGACTAGACAATAGAATGGACTATAGACTAGACTATAGACTAAACTATAGACTAGACTATAGACTAGACTATAGACTAGACTGTAGACTAGACTATAGACTAGACTATAGACTAGACTATAGACTAGACTATAGACTAGACTATAGACTAGACTATAGACTAGACTATAGACTAGACTATAGACTAGACTATAGACTAGACTATAGACTAGACTATAGACTAGACTATAGACTAGACTATAGACTAGACTAGACTATAGACTAGACTATAGACTAGACTATAGACTAGACTATAGACTAGACTATAGACTAGACTATAGACTAGACTATAGACTAGACTAAAGACTAGACTATAGACTAGACTATAGACTAGACTATAGACTAGACTAGACTATAGACTAGACTATAGACTAGACTATAGACTAGACTATAGACTAGACTATAGACTAGACTATAGACTAGACTATAGACTAGACTATAGACTAGACTATAGACTAGACTATAGACTAGACTATAGACTAGACTATAGACTAGACTATAGACTAGATACAGACTAGACTATAGACTAGACTAGACTAGATTATAGAATAGACTATAGAATAGACTATAGACTAGACTATAGACTAGACTATAGACTAGACTATAGACTAGACTAGACTAGACTATAGACTAGACTATAGACTAGACTGTAGACTAGACTATAGACTAGACTATAGACTAGACTATAGACTAGACTATAGACTAGACTATAGACTAGACTATAGACTAGACTATAGACTAGACTATAGACTAGACTATAGACTAGACTATAGACTAGACTATAGACTAGACTATAGACTAGACTATAGACTAGACTATAGACTAGACTATAGACTAGACTATAGACTAGACTATAGACTAGACTATAGACTAGACTATAGACTAGACTATAGACTAGACTATAGACTAGACTATAGACTAGACTATAGACTAGACTATAGACTAGACTATAGACTAGACTATAGACTAGACTATAGACTAGACTATAGACTAGACTATAGACTAGATATAGACTAGACTATAGACTAGACTAGACTATAGACTGACTAGACTATAGACTATACTATAGACTAGACTATAGACTAGACTATAGACTAGACTATAGACTAGACTATAGACTAGACTATAGACTAGACTATAGACTAGACTATAGACTAGACTATAGACTAGACTATAGACTAGACTATAGACTAGACTATAGACTAGACTATAGACTAGACTATAGACTAGACTAGAGACTAGACTATAGACTAGACTATAGACTAGACTATAGACTAGACTATAGACTAGACTATAGACTAGACTATAGACTAGACTATAGACTAGACTATAGACTAGACTATAGACTAGACTATAGACTAGACTATAGACTAGACTATAGACTAGACTATAGACTAGACTATAGACTAGACTATAGACTAGACTATAGACTAGACTATAGACTAGACTATAGACTAGACTATAGACTAGACTATAGACTAGACTATAGACTAGACTATAGACTAGACTATAGACTAGACTATAGACTAGACTATAGACTAGACTATAGACTACATACTAGACTATAGACTAGACTATAGACTAGACTATAGACTAGACTATAGACTAGACTATAGACTAGACTATAGACTAGACTATAGACTAGACTATAGACTAGACTATAGACTAGACTATAGACTAGACTATAGACTAGACTATAGACTAGACTATAGACTAGACTATAGACTAGACTATAGACTAGACTATAGACTAGACTATAGACTAGACTATAGACTAGACTATAGACTAGACTATAGACTAGACTATAGACTAGACTATAGACTAGACTATAGACTAGACTATAGACTAGACTATAGACTAGACTTAGACTAGACTATGGACTAGACTATAGACTAGACTATAGACTAGACTAAACTACATGCCATAAACTCCTTTAGAAACTAGGCTATATACTCGTCAAGTTTTTAATTCTCTGTTAAGGAAGTATTGCATCATGTTATTATAATTTAGTTTCCCCTTGTCAGATAATTGTTATCTCCAACATACTTTGAAGTGGATTTTATTAAAAGTAATTTTTTTTCATCTCATATTTTTTCAACAAAAATAAAACTAAAATCTTTATTATATGCATCTTACATAACAATCAAATCAACTTACTAACCATAACTTAGAATTAACTATATTTACATTAAATAACTAAATGACGCAAAGAGAGTGACTCAATGTTTTAATATGTTTAGTGCGATTTCATTTTTCTTTTATATTTTCTTACAAAATAAGACCCCATGTAGAAGAACATAAATGTTAAGTTATTGGTCAATATCTTACAACCCCATTAAATGAAGATGAATACAATGCAGAAAAGCAAATACAAGAACATTAGCTATAGTCACTCACACACACAGACGGCGTGGCTGTGCATGCATCACATAAAAAATAAATTAAAGCATACTTAAGTAATGTTTAATATCCTAGAAGAACAAACCAAACAAACTACACCCTCACGCCACCCCTAAACAAATGCAAAAACAAACTACAAAAGGAATAAAGAAGGAAATAAGAAAACTACAACAAATAGAATAGATACGGGAAATAAACAAGCAACAACTATTTATAACAAAAAGAAATCAACATAATTTGTAATTTGAAAATTTGTTTCGTGTCCGAGCATAAGAAATGAGCCAACCAACACATCTGCTATCCAACAAGTCAGACTGACTGTCAAGTCAGTTTGGTCATCATATATTCGTCACAACAATAGTGGATTTATATTAGTATATCTGTTTCCATGAGTTTGTGTGTAGATAAAAGTCAGGATTTAACGGTTGCATTTACCGCCATCGTATATTTCGTATATAAAAATTTACGATTTAATGTTCGGTTAATGTTCGTAATGTCACCATGAAATAATGTATGAAATTACACTAACAAAAAGGAGAAGAAAATATAATAATAAACACGCAGATAGTTATACATACATATTTATTAGGGCGAGAACAGTAATAACTTTAACATCATGTTTAGGACTAAGTCGAGTCTATAGACTAGTCTGCAGTGCAGTCTATAGTACAATCAATTGTCTAGCCTATAGTACAGTCTATAGACTATAGTCTAGTCTATGGTCTAGTCTATAGTCTAGTCTGTAGTCTAGTCTAGTCTAGTCTATAGTCTAGTCTATAGTCTAGTCTATAGTATAGTTTATAGTCTAGTCTATAGTCTAGTCTATAGTCTAGTCTATAGTCTAGTCTATAGTCTAGTCTATAGTCTAGTCTAGTCTAGTATATAGTCTAGTCTATAGTCTAGTCTATAGTATAGTCTATAGTCTAGTCTATAGTCTAGTCTATAGTCTAGTCTAGTCTATAGTCTAGTCTAGTCTATAGTTTAGTCTATAGTCTAGTCTATAGTCTAGTCTATAGTCTAGTCTATAGTCTAGTCTATAGTCTAGTCTATAGTCTAGTCTATAGTCTAGTCTATAGTCTAGTCTATAGTCTAGTCTATAGTCTAGTCTATAGTCTAGTCTATAGTCTAGTCTATAGTCTAGTCTATAGTCTAGTCTATCTAGTCTATAGTCTATCTATAGTCTAGTCTATAGTCTAGTCTATAGTCTAGTCTATAGTCTAGTCTATAGTCTAGTCTATAGTCTAGTCTATAGTCTAGTCTATAGTCTAGTCTATAGTCTAGTCTATAGTCTAGTCCATAGTCTAGTCTATCGTCTAGTCTATAGTCTAGTCTAGTCTATAGTCTAGTCTAGTCTAGTCTATAGTCTAGTCTATAGTCTAGTCTATAGTCTAGTCTATAGTTAGTCTATAGTCTAGTCTATAGTCTAGTCTATAGTCTAGTCTATAGTCTAGTCTATAGTCTAGTCTATAGTCTAGTCTATAGTCTAGTCTATAGTCTAGTCTATAGTCTAGTCTATAGTCTAGTCTATAGTCTAGTCTATAGTCTAGTCTATAGTCTAGTCTATAGTCTAGTCTATAGTCTAGTCTAGTCTAGTCTATAGTCTGTCTATAGTCTAGTCTATAGTCTAGTCTATAGTCTAGTCTATAGTCTAGTCTATAGTCTAGTCTATAGTCTAGTCTATAGTCTAGTCTATAGTCTAGTCTATAGTCTAGTCTATAGTCTAGTCTATAGTCTAGTCTATAGTCTAGTCTATAGTCTAGTCTATAGTCTAGTCATAGTCTAGTCTATAGTCTAGTCTATAGTCTAGTCTATAGTCTAGTCTATAGTCTAGTCTATAGTCTAGTCTATAGTCTAGTCTATAGTCTAGTCTATAGTCTAGTCTATAGTCTAGTCTATAGTCTAGTCTATAGTCTAGTCTATAGTCTAGTCTATAGTCTAGTCTATAGTCTAGTCTATAGTCTAGTCTATAGTCTAGTCTATAGTCTAGTCTATAGTCTAGTCTATAGTCTAGTCTATAGTCTAGTCTATAGTCTAGTCTATAGTCTAGTCTATAGTCTAGTCTATAGTCTAGTCTATAGTCTAGTCTATAGTCTAGTCTATAGTCTAGTCTATAGTCTAGTCTATAGTCTAGTCTATAGTCTAGTCATAGTCTAGTCTATAGTCTAGTCTATAGTCTAGTCTATAGTCTAGTCTATAGTCTAGTCTATAGTCTAGTCTATAGTCTAGTCTATAGTCTAGTCTATAGTCTAGTCTATAGTCTAGTCTATAGTCTAGTCTATAGTCTAGTCTATAGTCTAGTCTATAGTCTAGTCTATAGTCTAGTCTATAGTCTAGTCTATAGGCTTATATATGTCTATAGTCTTATATATAGTCTAGTCTATAGCCTTATATATAGTCTAGTTTATAATCTATTACATTGTCTACTTTATAGGCTAGTCTATAGTGAAGTGTATATAGTCTGTAAAATTGATTATAAGTATAACCATGTTTTCAGAGAGTCAACTGTTTTTTGAATTTATAAAAGAAAATATCACTTGCTTAAATACAAAACTAAACCGTATGTGAAACATGGATAAAATAATGAAATTATTTGAATCCAGTAATGTATTATGAATATGTATTTGTGTTTCTATCTCAGTATGAGAAAACACACATACATATGCACATAAACAATAATATCATAAAAATATAATATTTTTATTATAAATTTACTACATGCAAGTATTAAGATGTTTTGTTCTACAACAAGTATTTATTCATATTAATAAAATATCACATTCGTTCGCATATAAATATTCATAATACACTCCACAAAATACAATTTTAATATATACATACTGTTTTTATTGCAGCCATTTATGGCAAAGAGAAGATTTCTAAGATTTTAGTTGCTATTTGTGGCCATATTGTCGTCACATTAAAACAAAAAGTTACTAATTCCAGGCACTAAAACTGAAATCTCTGACGGAGTGCGATAAGGCTCATTGGAATCGTATTTGTTACCGTTTGTTAGCAAAATGTTTAGTCGTAAAAAGTTTTTATGGATTTATTGATTAAAGAAATATGGCTGCATAAGAGATTATAAACGTTTTTTAGACGAGACTATAGACTAGACTGTAGACTGGACTATAGGCAAAGACTATGGATTAGACTTTAGATTAGACAATAGACTGGACTATAGACAAGATTATATACTGGACTATAGACCAGAATATAGACTAGACTATAGATTATAATATACAATAGACTAGACAATAGACTAGACTATAGACTAAAACTATAGACTAGTCTATAGACTAGACTATAGACTAGACTATAGACTAGACTATAGACTAGACTATAGACTAGACTATAGACTAGACTATAGACTAGACTATAGAAATAGACTATAGACTAGACTATAGACTAGACTATAGACTTGACTATAAACTAGACTATAGACTAGACTATAGACTTGACTATAGACTAGACTATAGACTAGACTATAGACAAGACTATAGACTAGGACTATAGACTAGACTATAGACTAGACTATAGACTAGACTATAGACTAGACTATAGACTATACTATAGACTATACTATAGACTAGACTATGGACAAGACTATAGACTAGACTATAGACAAGACTATAGACTAGACTATAGACAAGACTATAGACTAGACTACGACTTGACTAGACCATAGAATAGACTACAGAATAGACTATAGAATAGACTATAGAATAGACTATAGACGAGACTATAGACTGGACGAGGACTATTAGACTGGACGAGACTAGACTGGACGAGACTATAGACTGGACGAGACTATAGACTAGACTATAGACTGGACGAGGACTATAGACTAGACTATAGACTAGACTATAGACTGACATAGACTAAGACTAGACTATAGACTAGACTATAGACTAGACTATAGAACTAGACTATAGACTAGGACTATAGACTAGACTATAGACTAGACTATAGACTAGACTATAGACTAGACTATAGACTAGACTATAGACTAGACTATAGACTAGACTATAGACTAGACTATAGACTAGACTATAGACTAGACTATAGACTAGACTATAGACTAGACTATAGACTAGACTATAGACTAGACTATAGACTAGACTATAGACTAGACTATAGACTAGACTATAGACTAGACTATAGACTAGACTATAGACTAGACTATAGACTAGACTATAGACTAGACTAGACTAGACTAAGACTATACTAGACTATAGACTAGACTATAGACTAGACTATAGACTAGACTATAGACTAGACTATAGACTAGACTATAGACTAGACTATAGACTAGACTATAGACTAGACTATAGACTAGACTATAGACTAGACTATAGACTAGACTATAGACTAGACTATAGACTAGACTATAGACTAGACTATAGACTAGACTATAGACTAGTCTATAGACTAGACTATAGACTAGACTATAGACTAGACTATAGACTAGACTATAGACTAGACTATAGACTAGTCTATAGACTAGACTATAGACTAGACTATAGACTAGTCTATAGACTAGACTATAGACTAGACTATAGACTAGACTGTAGACTAGACTATAGACTAGACTATAGACTAGACTATAGACTAGACTATAGACTAGACTATAGACTAGACTATAGACTAGACTATAGACTAGACTATAGACTAGACTATAGACTAGACTAGACTATACTAGACTAGACTATAGACTAGACTATAGACTAGACTATAGACTAGACTATAGACTAGACTATAGACTAGACTATAGACTAGACTATAGACTAGACTATAGACTAGACTATAGACTAGACTATAGACTAGACTATAGACTAGACTATAGACTAGACTATAGACTAGACTATAGACTAGAGACTAGACTATAGACTAGACTATAGACTAGACTATAGACTAGACTATAGACTAGACTATAGACTAGACTATAGACTAGACTATAGACTAGACTATAGACTAGACTATAGACTAGACTATAGACGAGTCGGAGCTATATACAAGACTATAGACTAGTCGGAGCTATATACTAGACTATAGACTTGACTATATACCACCCTTTAGTTTAGACTATAAACTAGACTATAGACATGATTATAGGCTACATTATAGACTAAACTATAACACCGGACAAAATATTGAAATACAAAATATTATCATTAAATGCCATCAAATTGCAAAGCATACCTCAAGGCATAATAAAAAAAATATATATGCGTTTAAAGCAATATGTTGTAACGCCTCTGCTTTCAACATGTGTGTAATTCGTATCATACAACAAACATTGAACTTGTGCTTCAAACTTAAAACACAATATACAACAACCGGTTTGAAGTAAAATACTAACAAAACTTTAGATTTTTTCAATAAACCAAACAAAATAAAGCGCATTTCCGGTACAAAATAAAAACCAAAATACACCAACACTTGCATAATGTATGTATGTAACTGCAAATGTATAGAATAGGATGTATTGCAAATGTAGGGGTATTATTGTACAATTGTTTGGCTGTATAGTTCAACAAAAACTATGCAACCCCTAACGAGAAAGAACCTAAATGAAATGCATAAAAACGATGAACAAGAAAATAAGAAAAGCAAAAACAAAAAAAAAAACTTAACAGACCATTTGGCGAATGAGCGATGAGTATTTAGTATACGCCCCAATACGTGACTAGTGACGAGTAGGGAAGGGCGTTTTAAATTAAACACGAACATACATACATATGTAGGTATAATTATTTGCACACCAACAACGATGTTGTATAATGGCTATGAAAAAGGGATAGAGAGAAAGAGAACCTACCAACTATACCAAAGCAACACATACATACATTCATCATCATCAAATGGGGTTTAAAATGTTAGTTGTTGTTTTATGTTTCTCCTAGAATTTCAATGCTCTTTTTTGTAACGAACAGTAGCAGTAGTAGTAGAATTTTTGTGTTGCTGTAATTGACATGAAACGACGAACTAGTTGTAGTTGTATTCTGACACACAGTCTTTACAAGAAGTACAAGTGATGACAGTAATGCAATTTTTTACACAAATACATTGCTTTCATCCCTAAAGAGAAAAAAAGAAACATACAAAATTACTAAAAAAGAGGAACAAGCTCAAGACGTAGTACGTACATGAACATGCATGCTGGCATTTTATATTTTTGTATGAATAAGAACTACTCGAAAAAAAATTGGAACAAAAACTTACTTGCACCATTAAAATTGCTCAAAATATTGTAAGAAAAAAAACAAATTTGTATTGTTCTCATATGCATTAAAATTGAACATGTTTAAGCCTCACAAAAAAAAACCTAAACGTTTTGGCAGAGCAGTCGGCCTATTTAGTTATTAAAGCGAACAAACAATTGCCGTTTTATTTTTAAATCCTTAGGAAATATCGGTAAAATGAAGCTGTTCAACGAAATCACTGACCTTTTTCGCTTCATTGTATTTTTTAAGGAGTTTTTGTTTTATTTTGGTTAATAAAACTTGTCCATTTAATTTGTAGTCACGTTATTGATTTTGAAAATATGTTAGTTTAGTTGGTTTTTAGTGTTTTTTTATTTCTTTAGTAGATGCAATTTTAGTTAGTCAATAGACTTTTGAATTAGTTGGAAAAAGTTAAAGCAATTTATACCTATGAACTAGAACTGAACTATAACTGAATTAGTATAGAACTATAGCAAATTAGAACTGAACTAAAACTGAATTAAGACAGAACTGGACTGAACTATAACTGAATTAAGACAGAACTGGACTGAACTATAACTGAACAAGAACTGAACTAGAGCTGAACTAAGTTAGGTATAACAGTTAACCGTTTCGGCTTTACTTGGGTCCATGTTGATCCCCTTGTAATAATACCTGTAAGAGAAGAAAGAGAGAGATAGGGATAAGTGGAAAAAGAGACGTTGGCAAAGAGAAAGTGAGAATAGCAGTAAGATTTTAAGAAAGAGAGAAGTCACCAGGCCAGTTGCTATGGATTAAACAGTGTGAATATTGGATTCACACCCATTTTGTCAGATTAATGAAATCTATGAGACGTTCTAATTGAATATTCGACAAATCAGACAGATCACTAAAGTATGTCGGCATCCGCCAGAACTAGTTCAGTTCTACTTCAGTTCTAGTTCAGTTCTAGTTCTAGTTCATTTCTAGTTCAGTTCTAGTTCAGTTCTAGTTCAGTTCTAGTTCAGTTCTAGTTCAGTTCTAGTTCAGTTCTAGTTCAGTTCTAGTTCAGTTCTAGTTCAGTTCTAGTTCAGTTCTAGTTCAGTTCTAGTTCAGTTCTAGTTCAGTTCTAGTTCAGTTCTAGTTCAGTTCTAGTTCAGTTCTAGTTCAGTTCTAGTTCAGTTCTAGTTCAGTTCTAGTTCAGTTTCTAGTTCAGTTCTAGTTCAGTTCTAGTTCAGTTCTAGTTCAGTTCTAGTTCAGTTCTAGTTCAGTTCTAGTTCAGTTCTAGTTCAGTTCTAGTTCAGTTCTAGTTCAGTTCTAGTAGTTCAGTTCTAGTTCAGTTCTAGTTCAGTCTAGTTCAGTTCTAGTTCAGTTCTAGTTCAGTTCTAGTTCAGTTCTAGTTCAGTTCTAGTTCAGTTCTAGTTCAGTTCTAGTTCAGTTCTAGTTCAGTTCTAGTTCAGTTCTAGTTCAGTTCTAGTTCAGTTCTAGTTCAGTTCTAGTTCAGTTCTAGTTCAGTTCTAGTTCAGTTCTAGTTCAGTTCTAGTTCAGTTCTAGTTCAGTTCTAGTTCAGTTCTAGTTCAGTTCTAGTTCAGTTCTAGTTCAGTTCTAGTTCAGTTCTAGTTCAGTTCTAGTTCCGTTCTAGTTCAGTTCTAGTTCAGTTCTAGTTCAGTTCTAGTTCAGTTCTAGTTCAGTTCTAGTTCAGTTTAGTTCAGTTCTAGTTCAGTTTCAGTTCTAGTTCAGTCTATATTCAGTTCTAGTTCAGTTCTAGTTCAGTTCTAGTTCAGTTCTAGTTCAGTTCTAGTTCGGTTCTAGTTCAGTTCTGTTCAGTTCTAGTTCAGTTCTAGTTCAGTTCTAGTTCAGTTCTAGTTCAGTTCTAGTTCAGTTCTAGTTCAGTTCTAGTTCAGTTCTAGTTCAGTTCTAGTTCAGTTCTAGTTCAGTTCTAGTTCAGTTCTAGTTCTAGTTCAGTTCAGTTCTAGTTCAGTTCAGTTCTAGTTCAGTTCATGTTCCCGTACAGTTTTAGTTTACTTCTTAAATGTCTACCTCTTTGATATTGCCCAATGGTATTTGTAGTTTTCTTCCATTATAATTCATATAGAACTCCTTCAAACATATTCAATTTCATCCTTGGATGAAATATTTTCCTTTATATCAATATAATTTAATATTCTTCATTTATGCTGTAAACCACTCAAAAAGACTTCATTTTAGTTATATGATTAGCATAAAAATTTATTTATTTATTCATTCATTTCTGGTATTTTCTGTTGAACTCCTTTTCTGCCATTTTTTTCCTACAACACAGTTCGACAAGTTTTCGAAAAAATACGCAAATTGGTTTGTTGTTGCTGTTATTATATTGTTCTAAAGCTCTTAAAACAACTTGAATAGTTTTGTTAGAAATATGTTAGTTTCTTTTCATATTTTTATTTAACAAGTAGTAGTTTTAGTATTGTTGTTGTTTTAGTTTGTTCTTACTTAAATTTCTTTGTTTGTTTGCATGAATTTGCTTGATTTGCTTTTGTATGTTTAAGAAAATTTCTTTAATAAAAATGTTCTCCATAATATTTCCACACGAACTCTTTCTTCAACTCTTAACTCGTAGTATAAACAAATGCAGGAGTTTGAATGAAAAGTGGAAAAGTTGTGTGAAAAATTTTCAAATTATGACGCAAGTGGCGGCAAAGTTATGGAAAATGTGAAAAAAAAATCTCAAGAGTACAAAAAAAAAAATAGGAAGAATAGTTTTTGGGTTTATTTGTTTTACCACATACTTAAGAAAAATTTTTGCACTTGAAATTTTATTTAAACAAGTCGCAGCAGCAAAAAGTCCACTCGACACTTCAAAGGACAAATCAAGTAATGGCAAACAGAGCATTGAAGCGGAAATAGGAAATAAACTAATAAGTGGTTAGAAATATGGAAATTGAACGAAAGTGGGAGAAAGGGGTATAAAGAAAATTGGCAGCAGATGATTTTGAAATATTTCAAAAAGAAGTAAATTTATTGATTTTTAATTCAAGGCAGTGCTATTGAACCTAAACCTAAAAGTCAAGCTTTACTATAACATAATACCCAAAATTGAAGCTTATCAAAGCATATAGAGGTGTAAAGATCTGATAAAAATGCTAGAGAGGAACTATGAAGAGAACTTTGATTTATGTTAACCTGGGACTTGTTTGAAGGTTCTAGTTCAGTTCTAGAACTGAACTATAACTGAACTATAACTGAACTAGAACTGAACTATGAACTAGAACTACTAGAACTGAACTAGAACTGAACTAGAACTGAACTAGAACTGAACTAGAACTGAACTAGAACTGAACTAGAACTGAACTAGAACTGACTAGAACTGAACTAGAACTGAACTAGAACTGAACTAGAACTGAACTAGAACTGAACTAGAACTGAACTAGAACTGAACTAGAACTGAACTAGAACTGACTAGAACTGAACTAGAACTGAACTAGAACTGAACTAGAACTGAACTAGAACTGAACTAGAACTGAACTAGAACTGACTAGAACTGAACTAGAACTGAACTAGAACTGAACTAGAACTGAACTAGAACTGAACTAGAACTGAACTAGAACTGAACTAGAACTGAACTAGAACTGAACTAGAACTGAACTAGAACTGAACTAGAACTGAACTAGAACTGAACTAGAACTGAACTCGAACTGAACTACAACTGAACTACAACTGAACTAGAACTGAACTACAACTGAACACAACTTAACTAGCAACTGAACTACAACTGAACTAGAACTGAACTGAACTGAACTAGAACTGAACTAGAACTGAACTAGAACTGAACTAGAACTGAACTAGAACTGAACTAGAACTGAACTAGAACTGAACTAGAACTGAAACTAGAACTGAAACTAGAACTGAACTAGAACTGAACTAGAACTGAACTAGACTGAACTAGAACTGAACTAGAACTGACTAGAACTGAACTAGAACTGAACTAGAACTGAACTAGAACTGAACTAGAACTGAACTAGAACTGAACTAGAACTGAACTAGAACTGAACTAGAACTGAACTAGAACTGAACTAGAACTGAACTAGAACTGAACTAGAACTGAACTAGAACTGAACTAGAACTGAACTAGAACTGAACTAGAACTGAACTAGAACTGAACTAGAACTGAACTAGAACTGAACTAGAACTGAACTAGAACTGAACTAGAACTGAACTAGAACTGAACTAGAACTGAACTAGAACTGAACTAGAACTGAACTAGAACTGAACTAGAACTGAACTAGAACTGAACTAGAACTGAACTAGAACTGAATTAGAACTGAACTAGAACTGAACTAGAACTGAACTAGAACTGAACTAGAACTGAACTAGAACTGAACTAGAACTGAACTAGAACTGAACTAGAACTGAACTAGAACTGAACTAGAACTGAACTAGAACTGAACTAGAACTGAACTAGAACTGAACTAGAACTGAACTAGAACTGAACTAGAACTGAACTAGAACTGAACTAGAACTGAACTAGAACTGAACTAGAACTGAACTAGAACTGAACTTGAACTGAACTAGAACTGAACTAGAACTGAACTAGAACTGAACTAGAACTGAACTAGAACTGAACTAGAACTGAACTAGAACTGAACTAGAACTGAACTAGAATTGAACTAGAACTGAACTAGAACTGAACTAGAACTGAACTAGAACTGAACTAGAACTGAACTAGAACTGAACTAGAACTGAACTTGAACTGAACTAGAACTGAACTAGAACTGAACTAGAACTGAACTTGAACTGAACTAGAACTGAACTAGAACTGAACTAGAACTGAACTAGAACTGAACTAGAACTGAACTAGAACTGAACTAGAACTGAACTAGAACTGAACTAGAACTGAACTGAACTAGAACTGAACTAGAACTGAACTAGAACTGAACTAGAACTGAACTAGAACTGAACTAGAACTGAACTAGAACTGAACTAGAACTGAACTAGAACTGAACTAGAACTGAACTAGAACTGAACTAGAACTGAACTAGAACTGAACTAGAACTGAACTAGAACTGAACTAGAACTGAACTTGAACTGAACTAGAACTGAACTAGAACTGAACTAGAACTGAACTAGAACTGAACTAGAACTGAACTAGAACTGAACTAGAACTGAACTAGAACTGAACTAGAACTGAACTAGAACTGAACTAGAACTGAACTAGAACTGAAC
Organism: Lucilia sericata; assembly: GCF_015586225.1. NCBI lineage: Eukaryota > Metazoa > Arthropoda > Insecta > Diptera > Calliphoridae > Lucilia > Lucilia sericata. The sequence goes on along the minus strand of NW_023995107.1, from coordinate 72,501 downwards.
TAGAACTGAACTAGAACTGAACTAGAACTGAACTAGAACTGAACTAGAACTGAACTAGAACTGAACTAGAACTGAACTAGAACTGAACTAGAACTGAACTAGAACTGAACTAGAACTGAACTAGAACTGAACTAGAACTGAACTAGAACTGAACTAGAACTGAACTAGAACTGAACTAGAACTGAACTAGAACTGAACTAGAACTGAACTAGAACTGAACTAGAACTGAACTACAACTAGAACTGAACTACAACTAGAACTGAACTACAACTGAACTAGAACTGAACTAGAACTGAACTAGAACTGAACTAGAACTGAACTAGAACTGAACTAGAACTGAACTAGAACTGAACTAGAACTGAACTAGAACTGAACTAGAACTGAACTAGAACTGAACTAGAACTGAACTAGAACTGAACTAGAACTGAACTAGAACTGAACTAGAACTGAACTAGAACTGAACTAGAACTGATCTAGAACTGAATTAGAATTTAACTTGAACTGAACTAGAATGGAACTAGAACTGAATCAGAACCAATATTGTTTATAGTCATGAGTCTATAGTTGAAATTAATAATTTCGATAAAAAATCCAAATCCCTTTTATTATATGCTTCGGTTATTTCACATGTGAAGTTAATATATATAATTTTCTAAATTTCTCCCAAAGGATTATCCAACCAGGGATAAACTTCGGGACAGTTATCACAAACAGTCATGTAGCGGGTCTCCCCAGTAGATTGTTTCTGTAGGGCACATGATATCGGGCGACAAGAAGTTTGAGGTTTCTTAAAACAGCCCTTAAAAGGTTTACCCAAAGTGGGATGTTTCATATACTGAATAACCGAAGTGGGTGTGGTAATATAAACATCAGGCAGAGAGTTGGCATATTCCAAGAACCTTTGAAAAAAAAACTTAAAATAATAAAAACAATACTTCAAATTTACTACATCACTTACTTCCTGAAAGCTTTAATATAATTGGGACTTCTGCCAAACCAAGCGGCATGCAAAAACATGCCGAAAGGTGCTCGGTTATTGTCATAATGACGATGGAAATTTTCCTTCATCCATTCAAATAAACTCTCCACTTTATCTTCAGGCAGATAAATACAACCATCCAACATGGAACAGCTGTAGCCCTCCTTATCCACCCAAGTAACCATGGGATATACCCATAAACCCGGTAAAGATGCTGTGGGACACGGTCTTATCTGACAATCCTGCACCGACAAATAATCCAAAGTATAAGGCCACATGGCAGGATTGCGATACTGCTGAGTGGGCCAAGAACTGTCATACAATAAACCCAAACGTTTGGCCGCTACATAGGTGTTATTACCCGATATTTGTAAAAATGGTAAACGCATGCCTCGGATATGTTTACGATTGATCTTGGCGAACTTTTCCAAAATATCTATTTGATTACCAAATTCTCGCATTATAAGGTCCACATCAGCCTGGCGCCAGTATTCAGTACCGGCACCATGCGTAATGGAATGCAAAGCTATTTCATGACCCTCATTGTAAAGAGCATTAAGTTTGGAATAATCGGTGTATTCATGAGAAACATAGAAAGTGGCCTTGACCTCACAATGATCGGGATTTAGAAGACTATTAAACAGTTCCTGATATTGCTCATAGTTGATGGCATTTACAGCATCGTCGAAAGTAACGGTAATAAACTGGAGTGGAAAGAAAATTGAAGAAAAAACGCTGGTTAACTGGACTATTTAACTCACTTGAGGTATTTCCTTTTCATGACCCTTAAACTCCTTCTTAGGTAGTGTCATACCCGAACAACGACAATGCGGTGGCTGACATTTCTCCGTACTACACGGCTCGGCCTGTTTCAATTCAAAATCTAAAGGTTTGCGAAAGGCACACTCAAGGCCCGAAAATAGACAACCAAATATCAATAACGTATGTATTGACAACATTTTGTTATGACTTTTAAAACTATTGTAAATTAAATTTATAAACACTAACTTCTTTTATAAGATTTTACCGGCATCTAAGAAATGTTATCTTAATTATCTTATCTATCAACTGATTGATAAATATTTTATACACTTGTCAATTACTTGAACAATATTATTGACTGGCGAAATGTGTTTTTGATTGTTTTTTACAAACAAATTATTTATCAATTGGTAATAGAAGAAAGGTTTCCCTAAAAAAATAAGTATCCCACTTGAAATGAAGGTGTGGAAGTGAATCACACTTGAGGTTATTTTTAAGTTAGAGGAAATTAATTTAGCAGCACCTTAAGTGAAGTGCAATTTAAACAATGTTCTAAATACATTGTAAATCTGCCACTGTTTTTAGATTGTTGTCAGTTCTAGTTCTAGTTCAGATCTAGTTCAGTTCTAGTTCAGTTCTAGTTCAGTTCTAGTTCAGTTCTAGTTCAGTTCTAGTTCAGTTCTAGTTAGTTCAGTTCTAGTTCAGTTCTAGTTTAGTTCTAGTTCAGTTCTAGTTCAGTTCTAGTTCAGTTCTAGTTCAGTTCTAGTTCAGTTCTAGTTCAGTTCTAGTTCAGTTCTAGTTCAGTTCTAGTTCTAGTTCAGTTCTAGTTCAGTTCTAGTTCAGTTCTAGTTCAGTTCTAGTTCAGTTCTAGTTCAGTTCTAGTTCAGTTCTAGTTCAGTTCTAGTTCAGTTCTAGTTCAGTTCTAGTTCAGTTCTAGTTCAGTTCTAGTTCAGTTCTAGTTCAGTTCTAGTTCAGTTCTAGTTCAGTCTAGTTCAGTTCTAGTTCAGTTCTAGTTCAGTTCTAGTTCAGTTCTAGTTCAGTTCTAGTTCAGTTCTAGTTCAGTTCTAGTTCAGTTCTAGTTCAGTTCTAGTTCAGTTCTAGTTCAGTTCTAGTTCAGTTCTAGTTCAGTTCTAGTTCAGTTCTAGTTCAGTTCTAGTTCAGTTCTAGTTCAGTTCTAGTTCAGTTCTAGTTCAGTTCTAGTTCAGTTCTAGTTCAGTTTCATAGTTCAGTTCTAGTTCAGTTCTAGTTCAGTTCAAGTCAGTTCTAGTTCAGTTCTAGTTCAGTCTAGTTCATTCTAGTTCAGTCTAGTTCAGTTCTAGTTCAGTTCTAGTTCAGTTCTAGTTCAGTTCTAGTTCAGTTCTAGTTCAGTTCTAGTTCAGTTCTAGTTCAGTTCTAGTTCAGTTCTAGTTTCAGTTCTAGTTCAGTTCTAGTTCAGTTCTAGTTCAGTTCAGTTCTAGTTCAGTTCTAGTTCAGTTCTAGTTCAGTTCTAGTTCAGTTCTAGTTCAGTTCTAGTTTCAGTTCTAGTTCAGTTCTAGTTCAGTTCTAGTTCAGTTCAAGTTCAGTTCTAGTTCAGTTCTAGTTCAGTTCTAGTTCAGTTCAAGTTCAGTTCTAGTTCAGTTCTAGTTCAGTCTAGTTCAGTTCTAGTTCAGTGTCTAGTTCAGTTCTAGTTCAGTTCTAGTTCAATTCTAGTTCAGTTCTAGTTCCAGTTTAGTCAGTTCTAGTTCAGTTCTAGTTAGTTCTAGTTCAGTTCTAGTTCAGTTCTAGTTCAGTTCTAGTTCAGTTCTAGTTCAGTTCTAGTTCAGTTCTAGTTCAGTTCTAGTTCAGTTCTAGTTCCGTTCTAGTTTAGTTCTAGTTTAGTTTTAGTTCTGTTCTAGTTCAGTTCTAGTTCATTTCTAGTTCAGTTCTAGTTCAGTTCTAGTTCAGTTCTAGTTCAGTTCTAGTTCAGTTCTAGTTCAGTTCTAGTTCAGTTCAGTTCTAGTTCAGTTCTAGTTCAGTTCTAGTTCAGTTCTAGTTCAGTTCTATTTCCGTTCTAGTTCAGTTCTAGTTTAGTTCTAGTTCAGTTCTAGTTCAGTTCTAGTTCAGTTCTAGTTCAGTTCTAGTTCAGTTCTAGTTCAGTTCTAGTTCAGTTCTAGTTTAGTTCTAGTTCAGTTCTAGTTCAGTTCTAGTTCTGTTCTAGTCCTGTTCTAGTTCTGTTCTAGTTCTGTTCTAGTTCTGTTCTAGTTATGTTCTAGTTCTGTTCTGTTCAGATTTAGGTTTTTGATTGTTCAAAGTAGAACAGATCATATAACTATAGGAAACCCACTAACGAATTTCTAAAGATCGGTCCATATAAAAACAGTTTTCAAGATACTTATTGAACTAAGTCTTTCTCCACCCTTTTTTGTCAAAAGTCCAGAAAAATTCCAACTTAATTTTGTCAATATTCAATTTTAATTTACCATTTATGGGTTAAGACACATGTTGCCAAATTTCACACGATTACAACATCAACATTACAACACATGTCGGCAAAAAGTCATCTTGGCAGCGGTGGGATTCGAACCCACGCCTCCGAAGAGACTGGTGCCTTAAACCAGCGCCTTAGACCGCTCGGCCACGCTACCTACATGCGTTGGGCGATGTTGTCAAGTTTCACGAATTAATCAATTAAAAAATTAATATGAATGTTTAAAGCATATATTAAAGATTTAGTTATTAATTAATTAAAGTTAATATAACATTTATGAAAAATGCATATAAGTCTTGTAACTGTTTTGGAAATTCTTGATGAAGAAATCTAAAATATTCAAACTATAGTTTTTTCACATTATTCTCTAGAATATAGGCTGGTAGGATAACAAATATCTTTTCGGATCCTAAATTTTGCTCAAAAAGCTATATTGGCAGCGGTGGGATTCGAACCCACGCCTCCGAAGAGACTGGTGCCTTAAACCAGCGCCTTAGACCGCTCGGCCACGCTACCTAATTACTTAAGCGATGTTGCCAAATTTAGCTGAGAAAATAAAATAATATGTAACTAACATAGAGGTCATAGTTCAATAAAGAATACAATCTCTGCCATCAGTCGGTAGAATTAAACTTGAATGGGACAATAATATTGTACTTTCTCTGTCAAGGGTTAAAGGTCAAACTGGAAACAACCGCAAAAATATCATTTTATAAAACCATGTATTGTGAATTTTATAGGTAGCGTGGCCGAGCGGTCTAAGGCGCTGGTTTAAGGCACCAGTCTCCTCGGAGGCGTGGGTTCGAATCCCACCGCTGCCAAGATGATTTTTTGAGTAAAATTTCGTCAAAATAAAGACCTTTGTGGGTGTGGCAAGGAAAATCATAGTAATGTTGGAAACATTCTTCAACATTGACACCTACATAAATAGCTAATGTGCCATGCCCCATAGTTTAATGTTGAAAGTCAGAAATATTTGGCTGATTCCGAAAGCAGAATTATCACTTCCTATGGATTGTTTAGGGAAATTAGGGAAATTAAAACCTCATAATTTTTTATATCGAAAAGTCTTAAATTGCCAAATCTTCAGACACTTTGATCTAATGTCTGTAATGATGTTTTTGTTCCTGCTAATAAAACTCGAATCGTGGTACTAAAGCGAGTACCAGTTCTCTTAAAAATTGTGAAATGCATATCCTATATAATTTATTTAGAATTGGATTTATTATTCATTTTATAGGTAGCGTGGCCGAGCGGTCTAAGGCGCTGGTTTAAGGCACCAGTCTCTTCGGAGGCGTGGGTTCGAATCCCACCGCTGCCAAGACGGTTTTTTGTTACAAATTAAGCTCTTTATAAAAAATTTTAAAGTTTCATTTATGAGGCAATAATTTGTCATTCGTTTTTATATAGGTAGCGTGGCCGAGCGGTCTAAGGCGCTGGTTTAAGGCACCAGTCTCCTCGGAGGCGTGGGTTCGAATCCCACCGCTGCCAAGTCGGTTTTTTGTTTAAACACGTGTGAACAAAACTCAAGTCTATAGTCTGGACTAAAGTCAAAGGTCTAAAACAGTGTTGCCCATACACACACTGTTACACATTCATTTGTATTGGTAAAGCAGCAGAGAACAAAATGTAACCCAAAATAAAACTGTACTAATAAAATGACTGCATACTAAAAAGTATATTCTAACTGTCAAATTGATATTATGGATTTTGACAGACAGCGTACATTAAAGTTCATATATAAAAAACTATCAGCTGTGCTCTCTCATTCACCTACATAAATTCGGCTTTCTCAAAATTTTGTTGTTGTATTTCTGTGTGGATTTTAAAAAAGTTGCGTGCAGATCTTACTTCGACAAATGCTGATCAGCAACTGAGTTGATTTTGTTTTGCAAGTTGAGAGATAATCAACTAGCACATGCTCAAATAAGAAAATACACAAGTAAGCTTATAGTGTAGGTGAGTCAACGCAACGTCAGCAGAATATTCTTGCCCTATCTCGCGTGATAGGGAATAGTGATTTTGGGCACCATTGGTCTAAAATATAGATTATAGTCAAGCGTACAGTCTGGTACAAACCTTTTATAATCTCGGATATAGTCCATAATCTGGATTATATTTCACTCTGTATATTGGTCTATATTTTACTTTTCAGTCCATAGGATTATATTTCAATCTGTACATTGGTCTATATTTTACTTTTTAGTCCATAGTACAGTCTATGCCATAAACTGTCTATAGTCTAGTCCAACGGTTCCCAAAAGGGGGTCCGCGGACCCCTAGTGGTCCGTAGCAAAATCCTAGGGGGTCCGCGAAGACGAACGAAAAAAATCATGAATAAAAAATATTCTCTATATGTTACAAAATATTAAAAATATCTCCAAATTTTTCATAAATACTAAAATACACAATTTTTATTCAATAATCCCAGATTTGTTGGTGACTCTTTGAATTTTATTGTTTCGGTTGTTTATCAGGATGAAGCTAGGCGCTACAAATTTATTGTTTCACTTTTATAAAGTAAAGTATTACGTGATTTGTAATTTTTATAAATATAAATGTTTTTATAGCAGACGGATAATGATTTGCCTTAGAATTAAATACTGATACTAGTATCCCGGAATATGAAGTTAGGTCACATTTCATAATATTTTTTTAAATTGTAAGCAAAAGTGTTAATCTAGTTAATTTTAAATATAAATATTCCATTCCAACGTGATACACAGATTTTAACTTCATTTTGTTGTCCAATATTATTAAATCAACATCAGAAAATTCATAGCGTTTTGCGTAAATAGTCAAAACCACGCAGTAAAATAATTCGTAGGTATTTTAAAATTCAAATTTAAGATCCAAATTCACAGTACATTCGCAAAGAGTTCAAGTCATATTTTATGTGGGTAACGCATTCCGCAACAACATCGAAGAAGTCTAACTTTCACATATTTTCCCGAAAATTTAGCTTACATACTCAGCTCACTCCTATGCAATCGCAAAAAAATTTAGAAACATGACTCTTTAAGCACATGTCGACAATACTTGTTAAAGAAACCTTTTCTCTACCTTGACGAGAAATGAACATGAAAGCTCTCACGATCATAAAATTAAACATCATGTTAGAAGTCATTCTATATTTAAAACCATGAAATTGAAAACATCTCCGAAATACTAAATGTTCTCAATGTACGGGAATATTTTATAGGGTTTATGGACCAGGACTAAGACAATTTTCGAACAATTACACAGTGATACAGCAAAAAAATGCAGGGGTTCTCATATACCAATTCCATTTCGTTATAGTCCATAGAGTAGGAATTTATTTTTAATTTTTCCCGATCACTTCGTTTAGTTCCTTTTAAGAGCAAAAGTTGTGAAAAAGAGCTATTTCTGAAGTTTTAACTTTAAAAAAATATATGTCTGGTAGTTTGCAACCGATTTTCAAATTGGATATTTTGTTTTAAAGATACAAGTGTTGTCTTTCAACCCAAAAAAATAAATCCAAAATTTATGATTAATGTCTTGGTTACGGCCATTTAAGTAAAAAAACTCACACTTTTTTCACAATTTTTAATTTTCATACTGCTCTACGTTGGCCATGAAGCAATAACTTTAGCTTTTATTACATTTGAAAAAAGCCACATTAAGTTGGGTTTCCAATGATGGTCAATTTATGATAATCGATGAAAAAGGTTATGAGTTGTGCTAAGTTTTATAAAAATATAGCATATTTCTTCCATACAAAAACGTTCATGTTTCTGGTTTTCTTTGTAACAAGTTTAAAAAATGTTTATAAACATTTTTATACAAAAATTAATTTGTATGGAGAAAACCAAAAATTCGAGAAACATGCTATTAGAAAAATTGGCATAAATTATCCAGTTTTTCATAGATTTTTATGAAATAACAAGTTTTAGAAACCTTCCTTTATGTGATTCTTCAGGAAAGTAATAAAAGATGAACTCACTGCCTCATGGTCAAAGTAGAGCATGATGAAAATGAAAATTTTTTAAAAAAGTGTGAGTTTTTTTACTTAAACGACCGTAACTCAGACATTTGACCATAAATTTTGGATTTCTTTTTTTGGATTAAAAGACACTTGTATCATTAAAAAAAAAATCGGATTTGAAAATCGGATGAAAACTACTAAACTTATGATTTTTCAAATTTAAAACTTCAAAAATGGCTCTTTTTCGCATCTTTTGCTCTTAAAAAGTAAGTTAACGAAGTGATAGGGGAAAACTAAAAATATATTCGTACTCTATGGACTATAACGAAATAGAATTGGTATATGAGAACGCCTGCATTTTATTTTTCTTCACTTTTGTATCACAGTGTTATTTATAACAATAAGATATCAAAATATGTATGGGGGTCCGTGAAATTAAATAAATTCCTCAAGGGGTCCGCGAAGTAAAAAATGGTGGGAACCGCTGGTCTAGTCTATAGGCTAGTCTATAGTCTAGTCTATAGTCTAGTTTATTGTCTAGTCTATAGTCTAGTCTACAGTCTAGTCTATAGTCTAGTTTATAGTCTAGTCTATAGTCTAGTCTATAGTCTAGTCTATAGTCTAGTCTATAGTCTAGTCTATAGTCTAGTCTATAATCTAGTCTATAGTCTAGTCTATAGTCTAGTCTATAGTCTAGTCTATAGTCTAGTCTATAGTCTAGTCTATGGTCTAGTCTGTAGTCTAGGCTATATTCTATTCTATGATCTAGTCTATAGTCTAGTCTAGTCTATGATCTAGTCAATAGTCTAGTCTATAGTCTAGTTTATAGTCTAGTCTCTAATCTAGTCTATAGTTTAGTCTATAGTCTAATCTATAGTCTATCCTATAGTCTAACCTATAGTTTAATCTACCCTAAAGTGTAGTCTATAGTTTTGCCTATAGCCTAATCTGTAGTTTGCTCTAGTATATAGTCATGCCTATAATCGAATCTATAGTCTAGTATATAGTTTCGTATATAGTGTAGTGTATAGTCTAGCCTGCAGACTACTATATAATCCAGTCTACAGTCTCTTTTGTAATCTAGTTTATAGTATTGTCTATAGTCTGGCATATAGCATAGTCTATAGCCTGGTCTATACTCTGGTCTATAGTTTAGTCTATAATTTAGACTATAGTGTAGTCTAGCCAAGTATTTAGTCCTTAGTTTGTGCTATAGTCTAGTCTAAAGTCTAATCTATAATCTAGTCTATAATGTAGCCGGAGTATTTATGTCAAGAATTATTGAGAAAATATGTGACTCTGTTTAAGAATAATAAGATTTCCTTATTTTCCCCATGTCAACTATGTTTAAGGCATTCTACTTTTTACGACGCCTTTTAGTTATGCAACACTTCATTAAAATTTCCAATAGCCAATAAATATGTGACTACATTTCTTATACATTTTTCTCGTTTATCTATAGACGCAAAGAATTCCTTAAACCACTTTGTGAGGACAAAAAAAAAAAAAATAAAAAAGTACAGGACCAGACAAATTAAATTTACAAATTTTTATATTGTTTTTTATGTTTTTCCTCCATTCGCAACTATGCAGAGCATGACCAGCAGTTGGTTTTGCATTTTTTCCTTTCAATCGAACCCCCCTCTAATCAAGACGTGCTTTTTATTTTATAAGAAAACTAAAATAAATAACCATAAAAGAAGACTAGACAAATTGAAATTTAAAATTTATAAAAATTGTTTACTCTTGAATAAATAGTTAAGCATAAAAAGAAGAACAGCAACAGACTCAAGCCAAGGAACTGAGGTCACGTTTGGGGAAATGTTAGGAAACTAAAACCACACAGTTTATTAGACATTATAATAAGG
>NW_023995107.1:22500-57500 GCF_015586225.1 Lucilia sericata | reverse complement strand
TTCCAATTCAATAACCAATTCCTATATTGTACGAAGATAGTGTTGTGATTGGTAGACTCGGGACCGTTTTGTGTCGCAACTTAGCATCATCCGTGTTGCTATCCGGCTTCCTAACAATGTTTGCTCTAATATATCGCTTCCCCATGATATTCTATCTAAGATCAGTGCCTATTTTGTCTTCAGCTGTGTCTAGTATGCATATGATGATGTATCCTATAACCGCCTGTGGTCAGTTCGTGGAAAGATATGAGCTTTTTTATGTAAGTGGGCCATCCCATAACTTTTATATGTTTTGTTAGAGCCTTAACAAACGTAGTCATCATGACACCACTTTTACCGAAGAACTCCCCTTAATGGTTTTACGGAAACATTAAATGTAATCAATGTTTAATAGGACCCAGTAGCGAGGTATCTTGTTTATCATATCCTCAATGTGGTGTCTCCATTTGAAGTACTGAATGTGGTTAGTTAGTTAGTTAGTTAGTTAGTTAGTAGTAGTTAGTTAGTTTAGTTAGTTAGTTAGTTAGTTAGTTAGTTAGTTAGTTAGCTAGTTAGTTAGTTAGTTAGTTAGTTAGTTAGTAGTTAGTTAGTTAGTTAGTTAGTTAGTTAGTTAGTTAGTTAGTTAGTTAGTTAGTTAGTTAGTTAGTTAGTTAGTTGTTAGTTAGTTAGTTAGTTAGTTAGTTAGTTGTAGTAGTTAGTTAGTTAGTTAGTTAGTTAGTTAGTTAGTTAGTTAGTTAGGTAGTTAGTTAGTTAGTTAGTTAGTTAGTTAGTTAGTTAGTAGTTAGTTAGTTAGTTAGTTAGTTAGTTAGTTAGTTAGTTAGTTAGTTAGTTAGTTAGTTAGTAGTTTAGTTAGTTAGTTAGTTAGTTAGTAGTTAGTTAGTTAGTTAGTTAGTTAGTTAGTTAGTAGTTAGTTAGTTAGTTAGTTAGTTATAGTTAGTTAGTTAGTTAGTTAGTTAGTAGTAGTTAGTTAGGTAGTTAGTTAGTAGTTAGTTAGTAGTAGTTAGTAGTTAGTTAGTTAGTTAGTTAGTAGTTAGTTAGTTAGTTAGTTAGTTAGTTAGTTAGTTAGTTAGTTAGTTAGTTAGTTAGTTAGTTAGTTAGTTAGTTAGTTAGTTAGTTAGTTAGTTAGTTAGTTAGTTAGTTAGTAGTTAGTTAGGTAGTTAGTTAGTTAGTTAGTTAGTTAGTTAGTTAGTTAGTTAGTTAGTAGTTAGTTAGTTAGTTAGTTAGTTAGTTAGTTAGTTAGTTTAGTTAGTTAGTAGTTAGTTAGTTAGTTAGTTAGTTAGTTAGTTAGTTAGTTAGTTAGTTAGTTAGTTAGTAGTAGTTAGTTAGTTAGTTAGTTAGTTAGTTAGTTAGTTAGTTAGTTAGTAGTTAGTTAGTAGTTAGTTAGTTAGTTAGTTAGTTAGTAGTTAGTTAGTTAGTTAGTTAGTTAGTTAGTTAGTTAGTTAGTTAGTTAGTTAGTTAGTTAGTTAGTTAGTTAGTTAGTTAGTTAGTTAGTTAGTTAGTTAGTTAGTTAGTTAGTTAGTTAGTAGTTAGTTAGTAGTTAGTTAGTTAGTTAGTTAGTTAGTTAGTTAGTTAGTAGTTAGTAGTTAGTTAGTTAGTTAGTTAGTTAGTTAGTTAGTTAGTAGTTAGTTAGTTAGTTAGTTAGTTAGTTAGTTAGTAGTTAGTTAGTTAGTTAGTTAGTTAGTTAGTTAGTTAGTTAGTTAGTTAGTTAGTTAGTTAGTTAGTTAGTAGTTAGTTAGTTAGTTAGTTAGTTAGTAGTTAGTTAGTTAGTTAGTTAGTTAGTAGTTAGTTAGTTAGTTAGTTAGTTAGTTAGTTAGTTAGTTAGTTAGTTAGTTAGTAGTAGTTAGTAGTTAGTTAGTTAGTTAGTTAGTTAGTTAGTTAGTTAGTAGTTAGTTAGTTAGTTAGTTAGTTAGTTAGTTAGTAGTTAGTTAGTTAGTTAGTTAGTTAGTTAGTTAGTTAGTTAGTTAGTTAGTAGTAGTTAGTTAGTTAGTTAGTTAGTTAGTTAGTTAGTTAGTTAGTAGTTAGTTAGTTAGTTAGTTAGTTAGTTAGTTAGTTAGTTAGTTAGTTAGTTAGTTAGTTAGTTATTAGTTAGTTAGTTAGTAGTTAGTTAGTTAGTTAGTTAGTTAGTTAGTTAGTAGTTAGTTAGTTAGTTAGTTAGTTAGTTAGTTAGTTAGTTAGTTAGTTAGTTAGTTAGTTAGTTAGTTAGTAGTTAGTTAGTTAGTTAGTTAGTTAGTTAGTTAGTTAGTAGTTAGTTAGTTAGTTAGTAGTAGTTAGTTAGTTAGTTAGTAGTTAGTTAGTTAGTTAGTTAGTTAGTTAGTTAGTTAGTTAGTAGTTAGTTAGTTAGTTAGTTAGTTAGTTAGTTAGTTAGTTAGTAGTTAGTTAGTTAGTTAGTTAGTTAGTTAGTTAGTTAGTTAGTTAGTTAGTTAGTTAGTTAGTTAGTTAGTTAGTTAGTTAGTTAGTTAGTTAGTTAGTTAGTTAGTTAGTTAGTTAGTTAGTTAGTTAGTTAGTTAGTTAGTTAGTTAGTAGTTAGTTAGTTAGTTAGTAGTTAGTAGTAGTTAGTTAGTTAGTTAGTAGTTAGTTAGTTAGTTAGTTAGTTAGTTCTCTTGTAGTTCTCCCGTAGTTCTCCCTCAAAACATTTCCCTAGATCTTCGACAACCCTGTTCCGCTTTAGAACTACCACAAACGTCACAGAAAAACCCACCAAGAACATGAGGTACTTAAATACCTCCAGCTCTCCCTTTCTCCCTCTGACTCAGTAAAACAATATTATTATTTTTCCACATTTTGAAAACTTTTAAGAAACATCATTTGTCATAATGATTTCTTGTGACATTTAAGTAAAATCATGCTTAAGTCATCAACAAAAGTCATTCATTCCATTCATACATGTTTGTTTTATGAGGATTATAAAATAGACAGAAAGTAAAGCAACACACTCATGCATGACGCAGAAAATAAACGATTCTAAAGGGAAAATGGAGAAGTATATAAAAAATTAACTTTATAAATTAAATAAAAATGTTATAAAATAAAAATAATATAAATTAAAAAAAGAATAACAAAAATATTTGAACTCGCCCGAGCAGGGACTTGAACCCTGGACCCTTGGATTAAAAGTCCAATGCTCTACCGACTGAGCTACCCGGGCTCTTGCTGTATTGAAGACTAATGGTGGTTATAAGTGGGGGCTCATGACTAGTGGGAATTATTTATAAATTTTTTAAATTGTTTACGTTTAGAATTCTAAAAATAGTTCTATGTAGTTGTTGTTGTTTTATGTTTATGATTCATTTAGTATGGCGTGTGTGTTCAATAATTTTATGTATTTTTTAAATTTTTTAATCACAAAATAACTTAAATAGCTAAACTTAAGTAGGTACATATGTATTAATATACATATGTATGTCTGTACACACATATTGAAATAATTGTTATGCCCTATAATACTATAGTGAGGGGAGTACATACCTCCAATGTTTTTCCTCTAATATTTGTAAGACTCAAATATAATGGTCCCTATTCCCAACTCAATATGTAACCATTGACTTAGATTGGTCTATTTAACAATGTCCGTCTGTTCTGTTAGACCGATCAGACATATATGTCTAGTCTTCACTGGATGAGAGATTGGGAAATTTTCATCCTATCAGGTCTTCTTGTCTGGGACCAGTTAAACCTTCACTGACGGATGTATGGAAAATACAGACGCATGGACGGACGAAAGGAAGGGGGTCTAGAAGCGATATTTTCATAATGTAAAATTTCTACAAAGTACATACTATTCCCTAACACTTATCATTCCCATACATTCATTCATAAAATTTGCTCTTCAATTGAAATCCTTAAGTTTTCTACCTTTTTTCCAACTTCATAAATTTCAGTTAATTATAAATATTATATTTCTCCTTCACATTCATTCAAGTTAAGCTTATTTGAACATAAATTTTGTAGCAAATATTAGTTAAAAACATAAAAATAAAGACCTTTTTACACTTGAATACCTTCAGCGGAATTTATAGCAAATTTTTCCTATATTTTCCTTTTTTGTTCCTTAGAAGCACATTTGAGCTCTTTCTTGCTCATAAGTATGCAACACGTAAAAGTAGCATAATAAATGTTGGTAATTTACGTTAATAATTTTGACATTTCTATTGTCATTTTTTCAGCTGTTCTTCATTTTATTTTGGTTAGCTTCAGCTAGCACTCTTTTTTTGTGGTCTGAGTCTTGGTTTGCTTACTGGTAACTCATTTCCACTAGAGTACATTTTAATGTGGCACATGTAAACGACCGAGGAAAAAAAAAGAAACACGCTAAGCAACCCACCAAACCGAAAAAACCACCAGTAGTCTAAAAAGGAGCATAAAATAGCAGTGGAAAAAAAGGAACACATTTAAATAGCATAATTTTGCTACAAGTCTATTTGTTTTATTGTTTTCTCTTTGCTCTGAAAATTTTTTCTGGTGGGTACTGAAAATAAGTAGTTCTTAGCAGTGAGGAAAATTTGAAAATGGTAACCAGTTACCACACAACAGTCCAGTCTATAGTTTAGTCCATAATCTAGTCTATAGTTTAATCTATAGTCTAGTCTATAGATTAGTCTATAGTCTAGTCTAGTCTATAGTGTAGTCTATAGTATAGTCTATGGTGTAGTCTATAGTCTAGTCTATAGTCTAGTCTATAGTCTAGTCTATAGTCTAGTCTATAGTCTAGTCTATAGTCTAGTCTATAGTCTAGTCTATAGTCTAGTCTATAGTCTAGTCTATAGTCTAGTCTATAGTCTAGTCTATAGTCTAGTCTATAGTCTAGTCTATAGTCTAGTCTATAGTCTAGTCTATAGTCTAGTCTATAGTCTAGTCTATAGTCTAGTCTATAGTCTAGTCTATAGTCTAGTCTATAGTCTAGTCTATAGTCTAGTCTATAGTCTAGTCTATAGTCTAGTCTATAGTCTAGTCTATAGTCTAGTCTATAGTCTAGTCTATAGTCTAGTCTATCGTCTAGTCTATAGTCTAGTCTATAGTCTAGTCTAGTCTCGTCTATAGTCTAGTCTAAACCTAGTCTATAGTCTAGTCTAGTCTATAGTCTAGTCTATAGTCTAGTCTATAGTCTAGTCTATAGTCTAGTCTATAATCTAGTCTATAGTCTAGTCTATAGTCTAGTCTATAGTCTAGTCTATAGTCTAGTCTATAATCTAGTCTATAGTCTAGTCTACTAGTCTAGTCCATAGTCTAGCTCTATAGTCTGTCTATAGTCTAGTCTAGTCTATAGTCTAATTTATAGACTAGTCTATAGTCTAGTCTATAATCTAGTCTATAGTCTAGTCTATAGTCTGGTCTATAGTCTAGTCTATAGTCTAGTCTATAGTCTAGTCTACAGTCTAGTCTATAGTCTAGTCTATAGTCTAGTCTACAGTCTAGTCTATAGTCTATTCTATAGTCTAGTCTATAGTCTAGACTATAGTAGTCTAGTAGTCTATGTCGTCTAGTAGTCTAGTCTATAGTCTAGTCTATAGTCTAGTCTAGTCTATAGCCTAGTCTATAGTCCAGTCTATAGTCTAGTCTATAGTCTAGTCTATAGACCAATCTATAGTCTAGTCTATAGTCTAGTCTATAGTCTAGTCTATAGTCTAGTCTATAGTCTAGTCTATAGTCTAGTCTAGTCTATAGTCTAGTCTATAGTCTAGTCTATAGTCTAGTCTATAGTCTAGTCTATAGTCTAGTCTATAGTCTAGTCTATAGTCTAGTCTATAGTCTAGTCTATAGTCTAGTCTATAGTCTAGTCTATAGTCTAGTCTATAGTCTAGTCTATAGTCTAGTCTATAGTCTAGTCTATAGTCTAGTCTATAGTCTAGTCTATAGTCTATTCTATAGTCTAGTCTATAGTCTAGTCTATAGTCTAGTCTATAGTCTAGTCTATAGTCTAGTCTATAGCCTAGTCTATAGTCCAGTCTATAGTCTAGTCTATAGTCTAGTCTATAGACCAGTCTATAGTCTAGTCTATAGTCTAGTCTATAGTCTAGTCTATAGTCTAGTCTATAGTCTAGTCTATAGTCTAGTCTAGTCTATAGTCTAGTCTATAGTCTAGTCTATAGTCTAGTCTATAGTCTAGTCTATAGTCTAGTCTATAGTCTAGTCTATAGTCTAGTCTATAGTCTAGTCTATAGTCTATTCTATAGTGTAGTCTATAGTCTATTCTATAGTCTAGTCTATAGTCTAGTCTATAGTCTAGTCTATAGTCTATTCTATAGTCTAGTCTATAGTCTAGTCTATAGTCTAGTCTATAGTCTAGTCTATAGTCTAGTCTATAGTCTAGTCTATAGTCTAGTCTATAGTCTAGTCTATAGTCTAGTCTATAGTCTAGTCTATAGTCTAGTCTATAGTCTAGTCTATAGTCTAGTCTATAGTCTAGTCTATAGTCTAGTCTATAGTCTAGTCTATAGTCTAGTCTATAGTCTAGTCTATAGTCTAGTCTATAGTCTAGTCTAGTCTAGTCTAGTCCATAGTCTAATCTATAGTCTAGTCTATAGTCTAGTCTATAGTCTAGTCTATAGTCTAATCTATAGTCTAGTCTATAGTCTAGTCTATAGTCTAGTCTATAGTCTAGTCTATAGTCTAGTCTATAGTCTAGTCTATAGTCTAGTCTATAGTCTAGTCTATAGTCTAGTCTATAGTCTAGTCTATAGTCTAGTCTAGTCTAGTCTATAGTCTAGTCTATAGTCTAGTTTTGGTCTAGTCTATAGTCTAGTCTATAGACTAGTCTATAGTCTAGTCTATAGTCTAGTCCATAGTCTAGTCTATAGTCTAGTCTATAGTCTAGTCTATAGTCTAGTCTATAGTCTAGTCTATAGTCTAGTCTATAGTCTAGTCTATAGTGTAGTCTATAGTCTAGTCTATAGTCTAGTCTAAAGTCTAGTCTATAGTCTAGTTTATAGTCTAGTCTAGTCTATAGCCTATAGCCTATAGTCTAGTCTATACTCTAGTCTATAGTCTAGTCTATAGTCTAGTCGATAGTCTAGTCTATTGGCTAGTCTATAGTCTAGTCTATAGTCTAGTCTATAGTCTAATCTATAGTCTAGCCTATGGTCTAGTCTATAGTCTAGTCTATAGTCTAATCTATAGTCTAGCCTATGGTCTAGTCTATATTCTGGACTACGGTCTAGTCTGATGCCGTCTGAGTTATTGTCTGGACAATAGTCTCGTCTATAGTCTCGTCTGAATTATTGTCAGGACAATAGTGTCGTCTGTAGTCTGGACTACAGTTTCGGCTAAACTCTGGACTATAGTCTCATCTATATTCTGGACCATAGTGTCCTCTATAATCTGGACTATAGTTTAAACTATATTTTCGTTTTTGGTCAGAGCTATATATAGTCTTGTTATAGTGTCGTTTATAGTCTGAACTATAATCTTTTTTATAGAGTGGTCTATAGTTTGGACAATAGTCTGGGCTATATTCTCGTCTAGTATCGTCTATAGTCTGGACTATAGTCTCGTCTATAGTCTGGACTACAGCCTCGTCTATAGTCTGGACTATAGTCTGGACTATAGTCTCGTCTATAGTCTGAGATATAGTCTCGTATATATAGTCTCGTCTATATCTGGACATAGTATCGTCTATAGTCTGGACTATTGTCTCGTCCATATTCCCGTCTATAGTCTGGGCTATAGTCATTTTTCAAATTAAAATAAATGTCCCCTTTTGCTAATTTCCCCTCATGTAACAATTCGTCGTTTTCCTCTTGTAAGCCAAAAATTATAAATGTCTCACTTTAAATGACATCATTTTGCAAGAAAAAAAAAGAGCAAAATGGAAAAAATTATATGTATTTGTATGTATTTAGTTAAAATAAGCAAAAATATGTAAAAAGAAAAGAATTACAAAGTTGAAAAAAATTCTATAACTGAAATACATAATTGTAAAAACCTTTTAAGGAGGGTAATTTTCTAAAGGGTGGTTAATTTTGCTCGTTTTTTTTTCTTACTGTTGGTAGAATATACATACATGTGGTTGAAAAGTTAGAAAAAAATAATATAAATATATTTAATACAGACACTTTTAAATTTTGCACACCGAAAAGAGGAAAAATACATAAATGAAACAAAAATTATGCTCATTAAATTAATGCCTTTTTATAACAATTGACAGCTGGTGTCAAAATATTTTGTATGATTTTGTTTCTTTTGCCCTGGAAAGAAATTGAAATTCTTTGCGTGATCGATAATAAATACAATTTTAAAATGTTTAGTTATTATAGAGTACTTAAATGTGAAGCTTTGTATCGTTTAAAGTATTTTAAATTAACTGATATTTGCACATGATGTTATTAAGAGGAGGAGGTATGCTAAAGACTACGTATTCACTTAGAATAGATTGTAGTCCCGGCCTATAGCAGACTTTAGGCCGTTTTGCAGAATTTAGGCTAGAATAAACTTTAGTACAGATTGTAAACGTAACTAGAGGCGAGACTATAGGCTAGACTATAGTAAAGACTGTAGACTAGATTATAGTCAATATTATATGCGAGACTATTGTCTAGACTGTAGACTAGATTATAGTCAATATTATATGCGAGACTATGGTCTAGACTGTAGACTAGATGATAGTCCAGACTACTAGTCTATAGTCTAGTCTATAGTCTATAATCATATCCATAATATAGTCTAGTCAATAGTCTAATCTATAGTCTAGTCAATAGTCTAGTCTATAGTCTAGTCTATAGTCTGGTCTATAGTCTAGTCTAGTCTATAGTCTAGTCTAGTCTAGTCTAGTCTAGTCTAGTCTAGTCTAGTCTAGTCTAGTCTAGTCTAGTCTAGTCTAGTCTAGTCTAGTCTATAGTCTAGTCTATAGTCTTGTCTATAGTCTAGTCTATAGTCTAGTCTATAGTCTAGTCAATAGTCTAGTCTATAGTCTAGTCAATAGTCTAGTCTATATTCTAGTCTATAGTCTAGTCTTAGTCTAGTCTATAGTCTAGTCTATAGTCTAGTCTATAGTCTAGTCTATAGTCTAGTCTATAGTCTAGTCTATATAGTCTAGTCTATAGTCTAGTCTATAGTCTAGTCTATAGTCTAGTCTATAGTCTAGTCTATAGTCTAGTCTATAGTCTAGTCTATAGTCTAGTCTATAGTCTAGTCTATAGTCTAGTCTATAGTCTAGTCTATAGTCTAGTCTATAGTCTAGTCTATAGTCTAGTCTATAGTCTAGTCTATAGTCTAGTCTATAGTCTAGTCTATAGTCTAGTCTATAGTCTAGTCCTCTAGTCTATAGTCTAGTCTATAGTCTAGTCTATAGTCTAGTCTATAGTCTAGTCTATAGTCTAGTCTATGTCTATAGTCTAGTCTATAGTCTAGTCTATAGTCTAGTCTATAGTCTAGTCTATAGTCTAGTCTATAGTCTAGTCTATAGTCTAGTCTATAGTCTAGTCTAGTAGTCTAGTCTAGTCTATAGTCTAGTCTATAGTCTAGTCTATAGTCTAGTCTATAGTCTAGTCTATAGTCTAGTCTATAGTCTAGTCTATAGTCTAGTCTATAGTCTAGTCTATAGTCTAGTCTATAGTCTAGTCTATAGTCTATTCTATAGTCTAGTCTATAGTCTAGTCTATAGTCTAGTCTATAGTCTAGCCTATAGTCTAGTCTATAGTCTAGTCTATAGTAAGTCTATATTCTAGCCTATAGTGTAGTCTATAGTCTAGTCTATAGTCTAGTCTATAGTCTATTCTATAGTCTAGTTTATAGTCTAGTCTAGTCTAGTCTAGTCTATAGTCTACTCTAGTCTATAGTCTAGTCTAGTCTAGTCTATAGTCTAGTCTAGTCTATAGTCTAGTCTATAGTCTAGTCTATAGTCTAGTCTATAGTCTAGTCTATAGTCTAGTCTATAGTCTAGTCTATAGTCTAGTCTATAGTCTAGTCTATAGTCTAGTCTAGTCTATAGTCTAGTCTAGTCTATAGTCTAGTCTATAGTCTAGTCTATAGTCTAGTCTATAGTCTAGTCTATAGTCTAGTCTATAGTCTAGTCTATAGTCTAGTCTATAGTCTAGTCTATAGTCTAGTCTATAGTCTAGTCTATAGTCTAGTCTATAGTCTAGTCTATAGTCTAGTCTATGGTCTAGTCTATAGTCTAGTCTATAGCCTAGTCTATAGTCTAGTCTATAGTCTAGTCTATAGTCTAGTCTATAGTCTAGTCTATAGTCTAGTCTATAGTCTAGTCTATAGTCTAGTCTATAGTCTAGTCTATAGTCTAGTCTATAGTATAGTCTATAGACTAGTATATAGTCTAGTCTATAGTCTAGTCTATAGTCTAGTCTATAGTCAAGTCATTAGTCTAGTCTATAGTCTAGTCTATAGTCTAGTCTATAGTCTAGTCTATAGTCTGGTCTATAGTCTAGTCTATAGTCTAGTCTATAGTTTAGTCTATAGTCTAGTCTATAGTCTTGTCAATAGTCTAGTCTATTGTCTAGTCTATAGACTAGTCTATAGTCTAGTCTATAGTCTAGTCTATAGTCTAGTCTATAGTCTAGTCTATAGTCTAGTCTATAGTCTAGTCTACAGTCTAGTCTATAGTCTAGTCTATAGTCTAGTCTATAGTCTAGTCTATAGTCTAGTCTATAGTCTAGTCTATAGTCTAGTCGATAGTCTAGTCTATAGTCTAGTCTATAGTCTAGTCTATAGTCTAGTCTATAGTCTAGTCTAGTCTAG
This sequence comes from Lucilia sericata, assembly GCF_015586225.1. Taxonomy (NCBI): domain Eukaryota; kingdom Metazoa; phylum Arthropoda; class Insecta; order Diptera; family Calliphoridae; genus Lucilia; species Lucilia sericata. The sequence goes on along the minus strand of NW_023995107.1, from coordinate 46,814 downwards.
TCTATAGTGTAGTCTATAGTCTAGTCTAGTCTATAGTCTAGTCTATAGTCTAGTCTATAGACCAGACTATAGTCTATATTCTAGTCTATAGTCTAGTCTATAGACTAGACTATAGTCTATATCCTAGTCTATAGTCTAGTCTCTAGTCTAGTATATAGTCTAGTCTATAGCCTAGTCTATAGTCTAGTCTATAGTCTAGTCTATAGTCAAGTTTATTTACTATTGACTACACGATAGCCCAGACTATAGACTACACTATATTCCATACTATAGACTACACTATAGCCCAGACTATAGACTACACTATAGTCCAGAATATATACTACACTATAGTCCATACTATAGACTACACGATAGGCCAGACTATAGACTACACTATAGTCCAGACTATAGACTACACTATAGTCCAGACTATAGACTGCACTATAGCGCAGACTATAGACTGCACTATAGCGCAGACTATAGACTACACTATTGTCCAGACTATGGACTACACAATAGTTCCGACTAGAGACTACACTATAATCCAGACTACAGACTAGATTATAGTCCAGACTATAGACTACATTATAGTCCAGACTATAGACTATTCTATAGTTCAGGCTATAGACTACTCTATAGTCCAGATTATGTACTATACTATAGTCCTGTCTTAGGCTAGTGTATATTGCAGACTATGGATTACAGCTCTATAGTTTCATCTATAGTCGGTATTGTAAACTATAGTCTGGACCATAGTTTCATCTATAGTCTCGTCTATAGTTTGAACTATATACTAGTCTATGATCTCTTCTATATTCGTACAGTAAGGGAAGGAACTAATTATATTAAGTAGTTATTCATTTTAGCTGGATGTTTAATAACCCTTTTATATCACAATATTATTTTAGCCATGAATTTCAATTCCCTTTATAACTTTTCCAAATAATTACTTTCATTGTTTTAATAAATCCTACTAACCCATACCACTACCGGTAGCCATTTGACTAAGTCATCATCCACTGAAACCACCATTCTTTTAGCATGACTATTGTTCTCTTCTAGTCGATGAAAATAATTGTTTTCCTTTCAAATTTTAATTTCTTACTAATATTTCAATATTTGTTGATTGCTTATCTTTCGTTTTATTATTGTTGGCAAATAGAAAAAAATGAAAGGAAATTAAAAGAAAAATAGAAAAGAAATTGTTAAGAAAACTTTTTCATTATGAAAATTAATAAACAAAATGATGAAAATGTTAAACAATGGCAAGAAGAACATGCAAGAATAGCAATATGAATTGAGATGCAAGAGACAACAACTCAATAAATATTTTCCATGGCCATGGAGAAATGGAAATGGAGGAAGAAGGTTGGAGCTATAAAGTGAAGAGTTATTTATTTTGGTTGAGACAAAAAACAACAACTTAAGAATTCTTGGAAGTCTCTTAACAAATCCCCCAAGACTATTACCAGCCAAAATATATAAAATAAAAGCAATTGCTATAAATACTAAAATATCTTATGAATGTATAGATTTGTTCCAAGAGAACTTCATCATCATCATCATAGTGGTTGTCATCATTTGGTATTGGCAGAATTTGCAAACGACAGACAGACAATCAAAATCACAACAATAGATAGAATTGGAAAAAAATAATAATAGAACCCACGAAGCCTTACAATAGAACTATGTATAGAAAAAAATTAAAACTGTATTTCAAATTTACAACAACAAAACATATATTGAATATTTTGTATCGAGATACTCATACTGTTATAAGTAAAGAAAACACTACAAAGCAATGATCGGCTATTATTAACACCAAAGGCCGAGAGAATTTATTGCTACACTTGCAATAAGAGCAAATACCAACGAGAGTTAAAGCAAAAGAAATAATCCCTTCAAAATCTTGTTCTCCATGCTGTCCTGTGATTCTCTTTATAACGACCACTGCTTTCTAGAGATTTTCTATTTGCATGAGTATTTAATAATTTGGTTTTGAAATGTGAATAAGTATTGTAAAAAATTCTAACAAAGAATAGAATCTGTATATAAATTGCGTGGGAATAAATTACAACTGATTGCTTGAACAGGCACTTAAAGATACAAAACAATTTCTTCTTCTTCTTCATACCAAATTGGAACTAGAGCAAAGTATAGAACAATAGCGAAGAATAAGACTAGTAATAATAGTGATTCATTTTCTGTTATAAATTTTGATTAAACCTCAAATGCACACTTTATATTTGATATTTTAATTGATCGTTGTTTAATAATGGGCTGTAATCGAAGTCAGGGAAAAAATTAATTAATATTTATCATCAAATCTGCGAGTAAAAGGGTGAGAAGTTGAAGACGATGTCTGAGAGTTTGACTATACTATGTATATATGCACACCACAAGGTGGTGTCATCTCTCCACTCCTGTGGAATCTTGTCGTAAATAAAATCCTTTTCAGACTCAGTAGGATGGGCTTCAAAGTAGTCGCATATGCTGACGACGTCGTGCTTCTTATTCAAGGGAAGTTTCTTCCCACAATAAGTGAACTCATGGAACCAGCCCTCAGTGTTCTACTATCATGGGCCAAGGAAAACGGTGTGGGTGTTAACCCGGCCAAAACTGAACTGGCTCTTTTCACCAGGAGGTATAAAATTCCAGAATTCAGACCTCCGCGTTTGGATGGTACCATTTTGAACACCTCAAGCGAGGCCAAATATCTTGGCGTAATCCTAGACTCTAAACTCACGTGGAAACGTAATGCTGAGAGTCGAATGAAGAAGGCATTATGTGCGTTCTATATATGTAAGAAAACTTTTGGGAAAAGATGGGGTCTTAAACCATACATTGTGCACTGGATGTACACCGCGGTCATAAGACCTATTTTGACCTACGGAGCTCTTGTTTGGTGGAGAGCGGTGGATACCAAGACTCATCTCTCTATTCTAAACAAGGTACAAAGATTAGCATGTCTTGCAATCACTGGCTGTTTGAGCTCCACCCCTCAGGCTAGTCTAGAGACGATGCTAAACATAACTCCCCTTGATATATACATCAAATGCATTTCTGCTAAATCTGCTCTACGACTTAAAGAGTCGAACGGGTTGAAGCACGACCGCATTGGTCATGGCACCATTCTACAAAAGATAGGCAGGCCTATCATGGGCCAGGAAACAGATTACATTCTATCTACACTAAATTTTAATAGGTCATTCAAGACCAAAATACCGACAAGGGATGATTGGGCCGCGAATACTGTTCTAAGGGCCGGCGTGATCTGAATCTACACAGATGGCTCAAAGACAGAAAGGGGTACGGGATCGGGAATCTTCTCCGATGATCTAAATCTTCTACTGTCTCTTCGACTACCTGACACCTGTACGGTCCTTCAGGCAGAGATATATGCCATCTATACTGCCGCGAGAAGAATCCGGGAACTAAATCTCGAAAATTCGACTATACATATATACTTGGACAGCCTTGCATCAATCAAGGCTCTTAACTCCAATGTCATTAAGTCGGAATGTCCTCTCAATTGAATTCAATCGTTGGTACAACTGACACAACATCACGTTGAGTTGATATGGGTTCCAGGACATGAGGGCATCCGGGGAAATGAAATATCTGATGAATGCGCAACCAAAGAGTCGTCCCTGGACTCAACCCTTGCGCAAAAGGATATTCACGCTCCCCTGACGACCCTATCAAAACTGATAGATGAATGGGCTCTGAGTGAGATGGAACTCAGGTGGTCAAATATCACCACTTGTAGAATATCGAGACTGCTCTGGCCCACTCTGACAACAGATAGGACTAGGACTCTCTTATCTCCTGATAAGAACTCGATTAGATTTCTAACTGGTATAATTACTGGGCACTGTATGATTAGACATATGTCAGAACGTATGGGCTACCCAAATCATAGCTACTGTAGAAGCTGCTTAGACGAAGAGGAAGTGGAATCGGTTCAACACCTTCTATGTGACTGTCCAGCCTTACAACAGCAAAGACCACTCTGTCTGGGTAGAGCTCTTTTCCATGATCTAGACTGTCTCAGAGATGCGTCACTGATAAACATGATCGGTTTTATTAAAAGCACCGGCTGTTTACATAGAGACCGAACGAACCAAGTAGTCAACGAAATTAGGGAGGGAATGGTAATTCTAAGGGTTTCACAATGGGCCACAAGGCCTCCGAGTGAACTCGCTTGCTAGTGATCAACCCACGTAACCTAACCTAACCTATGTATAGACTATAGACTAGACTATAGACTAGACTAGACTAGCTAGACTATAGACTAGACTATAGACTAGACTATAACTAGCTATAGACTAGACTAGACTAGACTATAGACTAACTAGACTAGACTATAGACTAGACTATAGACTAGACTATAGACTAGACTATAGACTAGACTATAGACTAGACTATAGACTAGACTATGACTAGACTATAGACTAGACTATAGACTAGACTATAGACTAGACTATAGACTAGACTATAGACTAGACTATAGACTAGACTATAGACTAGACTATAGACTAGACTATAGACTAGACTATAGACTAGACTATAGACTAGACTATAGACTAGACTAGACTAAGCTAACTATAGACCAGACTATAGACTAGACTATAGACTAGACTATAGACCAGACTATAGACTAGGACTATAGACTAGACTATAGACCTAGATAGACTAGACTATAGACTAGACTATAGACTAGACTATAGACTAGACTATAGACTAGACTATAGACTAGACTATAGACTAGACTAAGACTAGACTATAGACTAGACTATAGACTAGACTATAGACTAGACTATAGACTAGACTATAGACTAGCTATAGACTAGACTATAGACAACTATAGACTAGACTATAGACTGAGGACTATAGACTAGACTATAGACTAGACTATAGACTAGACTATAGACTAGACTATAGCTACGGACTATAGACTAGACTATAGACTAGACTATAGACTAGACTATGAGACTAGGACATAGACTAGACTATAGACTAGACTATAGACTAGACTATAGACTAGACTATAGACTAACTATAGACTAGACTATAGACTAGACTATAGACTAGAACTATAGACTAGACTATAGACTAGACTATAGAACTAGACTTATAGACTAGACCTATAGACTAGACTATAGACTAGACTATAGACTAGCTATAGACTAGACTATAGACTAGACTATAGAACTAGACTAGACTATAGACTAGACTATAGACTAGACTATAGACTAGACTATAGACTAGACTATACCTAGACTAATAGACTAGACTATAGACTAGACTATAGACTAGACTATAGACTAGACTATAGACTAGACTATAGACTAGACTAATAGACTAGACTATAGACTAACTATAGACTAGACTATAGACTAGACTATAGACTAGACTATAGACTAGACTATAGACTAGACTATAGACTAGACTATAGACAGACTATAGACTAGACTATAGACTAGACTATAAGACTAGACTATAGACTAGACTATAGACTAGACTATAGACTAGACTATAGACTAGACTATAGACTAGACTATAGACTAGACTATAGACTAGACTAGACTAGACTAGACTATAGACTAGACTATAGACTAGACTATAGACTAGACTATAGACTAGACTATAGACTAGACTATAGACTAGACTATAGACTAGACTATAGACTAGACTATAGACTAGACTATAGACTAGACTATAGACTAGACTATAGACTAGACTATAGACTAGACTATAGACTAGACTATAGACTAGACTATAGACTAGACTATAGACTAGACTATAGACTAGACTATAGACTAGACTATAGACTAGACTATAGACTAGACTATAGACTAGACTATAGACTAGACTATAGACTAGACTATAGACTAGACCTATAGACTAGACTATAGACTAGACTATAGACTAGACTATAGACTAGACTATAGACTAGACTATAGACTAGACTATAGACTAGACTATAGACTAGACTATAGACTAGACTATAGACTAGACTATAGACTAGACTATAGACTAGACTATAGACTAGACTATAGACTAGACTATAGACTAGACTATAGACTAGACTATAGACTAGACTATAGACTAGACTATAGACTAGACTATAGACTAGACTATAGACTAGACTATAGACTAGACTATAGACTAGACTGTAGACTAGAATAGAAACTAAGCTATAAACTAGGCTATAGAGTAGAAAATAAACTAGACTATAGACTAGACTATAGACTAGACTATAGACTAGACTATAGACTAGACTATAGACTAGACTACAGACTAGACTATAGACTAGACTATAGACTAGACTATAGACTAGACTATAGACTAGACTATAGACTAGACTATAGACTAGACTATAGACTAGACTATAGACTAGACTATAGACTAGACTATATACTAGACTAGACTATAGACTAGACTATAGACTAGAATATAGACTAGACTATAGACTAGACTATAGACTAGACTATAGACTAGACTAGACTATAGACTAGACTATGGTCTAGAATGTAGACTAGACTATAGTTCATAGTCTGGCCATAGACGATATAATTTACCATGTTTGTTTTTAAATAGCACATTAATATCCACATATGTATGTATTAGTCATAGAAATACCTACATCTTCAATGGTTTCCAAATAAAATGCTCATCTTCCCTATTTGGCCATATTTCAAAATATCACTTGAATTTCGGTATAAAAGTAATAAAACTTTTACTTCCAAAATTGCAAAAAAAAATCAAATCATAAAAAACAATTAAAAACAAATTATTAAACAAAATAACTTGTTGAAACGCCGTCAGTCGTTAATTAATACAGCAGCCATTAACATTTCATTTAAAAAAACAAGAAATCTAGAGCAATATTTTCGAAAACAATATCAAACAATGTTAATGAAATTAATAAAATATTTAATAATAATTTCAATTTTAAGCAACGATAGTCATATTATATGTGCTGAAATAAACCATGGTAATGGTATCATCACCACAGTTAACCATCCTGCTGTTTTAGTATTGGGAAATATTAATCAAATTTCAACCAGAGATACTACTGCGGCGGCAATGTCAACAGGTTCAGCTCCAACAGCAGCAACTACAACAAGTGGCCAATATTATTTGTTTGACAATGATGCTGACAATGCGATTGTGGGTACGATGCCGTTAATCATTCAACCCTATAATATATTCGATTCAATTATCCTGTGTCCTGTTGGTTATATCCTGGCACACAATCATTGCCACAAACAAGTTAAAAGTGTTAAATATTTTAGGAATGTGTAAAGTTTTTAAATACAAAAAAAAAATAGTTTGAATTAAATTAAAATATGAAAATTTAGAATAAATATTGAAATAAATTAGAACTTGGATCCTCTTTACGGCATCCGTTACTTCACCTACTTTATACATCTTCTTATTTCTTATTTATAAACACTACCGTTCTTTAACCTACAAATTATTTAGAAAATTGTTTATGCATCTGCTATCAATACCGGATTCTTAAAAAGAATGTCGTTTACCTGCTGCAAATCAGACAAACAAGTCTAAATTTAGTACCGTTTACCACAAATATTATTTATTTTAAAAGAACTTTTACTGACAGTAAAAGTACAAACTAAAGATTAAATAACAAATTGGAAATACTAAGAAAAATTGTAATTAATTTTATAGTTATATTAAAAAAAAAACTATACGAAAAAAATCATTATAAATTGCAATTTCAATATTAGAGGTAAGTTATACGGAGTGCTAATATAAAGAGAAAGGGAGACATAATAAGAACTCATATTTAAAATTTGAAGACGTAATAGAATGAATAAATATTAAGGGTATAAACTAATAATGAGCGCTATAGAAAATTGATGTAGTTTGGGATGTGCACGCTACAAACAGAACTTGTCACACACAATTTCCAAGTAAAACTAGAACTGAACCAGAACTGAACTAGAACTGAACTAGAACTGAACTAGAACTGAACTAGAACTGAACTAGAACTGAACTAGAACTGAACTAGAACTGAACTAGAACTGAACTAGAACTGAACTTGAACTGAACTAGAACTGAACTAGAACTGAACTAGAACTGAACTAGAACTGAACTAGAACTGAACTAGAACTGAACTAGAACTGAACTAGAACTGACTGAACTAGAACTGAACTAGAACTGAACTAGAACTGAACTAGAACTGAACTAGAACTGAACTAGAACTGAACTAGAACTGAACTAGAACTGAACTAGAACTGAACTAGAACTGAACTAGAATGAACTAGAACTGAACCTAGAACTGAACTAGAACTGAACTAGAACTGAACTAGAACTGAACTAGAACCTGAACTAGAACTGAACTAGAACTGAACTAGAACTGAACTAGAACTGACTAGAACTGAACTAGAACTGAACTAGAACTGAACTAGAACTGAACTAGAACTGAACTAGAACTGAACTAGAACTGAACTAGAAACTGAACTAGAACTGAACTAGAACTGAACTAGAACTGAACTAGAACTGAACTAGAACTGAACTAGAACTGAACTAGAACTGAACTAGAACTGAACTAGAACTGAACTAGAACTGAACTAGAACTGAACTAGAACTGAACTAGAACTGAACTAGAACTGAACTAGAACTGAACTAGAACTGAACTAGAACTGAACTAGAACTGAACTAGAACTGAACTAGAACTGAACTAGAACTGAACTAGAACTGAACTAGAACTGACTAGAACTGAACTAGAACTGAACTAGAACTGAACTAGAACTGAACTAGAACTGAACTAGAACTGAACTAGAACTGAACTAGAACTGAACTAGAACTGAACTAGAACTGAACTAGAACTGAACTAGAACTGAACTAGAACTGAACTAGAACTGAACTAGAACTGAACTAGAACTGAACTAGAACTGAACTAGAACTGAACTAGAACTGAACTAGAACTGAACTAGAACTGAACTAGAACTGAACTAGAACTGAACTAGAACTGAACTAGAACTGAACTAGAACTGAACTAGAACTGAACTAGAACTGAACTAGAACTGAACTAGAACTGAACTAGAACTGAACTAGAACTGAACTAGAACTGAACTAGAACTGAACTAGAACTGAACTAGAACTGAACTAGAACTGAACTAGAACTGAACTAGAACTGAACTAGAACTGAACTAGAACTGAACTAGAACTGAACTAGAACTGAACTAGAACTGAACTAGAACTGAACTAGAACTGAACTAGAACTGAACTAGAACTGAACTAGAACTGAACTAGAACTGAACTAGAACTGAACTAGAACTGAACTAGAACTGAACTAGAACTGAACTACAACTGAACTACAACTGAACTAGAACTGAACTAGAACTGAACTAGAACTGAACTAGAACTGAACTAGAACTGAACTAGAACTGAACTAGAACTGAACTAGAACTGAACTAGAACTGAACTAGAACTGAACTAGAACTGAACTAGAACTAGAATTAAAATAAAACTAAACTATAACTTCTTCTAAATAACTAATTAAAAGTTCTTAAATTTTTGTATCCCCCTAATATAAATAACCTACAAATGAATCCGTTATCGCTGAAAATTCAATCTTAAATCATTATTTTATTCTATAATACTCATCATCATTTCACAAATACAACTACTATTTAGCATCTCAAAATAAAACAATACAATATATTAAACAAAAATGTATTTTTATAAAAATAAAACAAAAAAAAAATATAATAAGAATAATTAAACAATCTTAAAATTTACTAGTATCAATTAGACAGTGCTTGTGAAACAAGCTTTAAGTAAAAAGTTGGGAAACGTACGACAAAAACGGTAAAGTGTGAAAAACAAGAAAAACAACAACTATAATGGGAAACATGAAATTGTCATTATGCCTGGCCCTCATGATAACAACCTTAATGGTGACGTTGATCGCTGGCAGTAGTCAAGGTGGGAAAATACATTTCCAAGATTCCTCAGAATTGGAAGATTTAGATAGAGAAGAACGGCCAGGAAATGGTAATGCTCATGGTCATAGAGGTCGGGGTAGAGGTCATCAACGTAAAGATAGTTTGATTAAATTTGAAGAGGGTTTACCCGAACTTTATCCCATCAAAGGACCAGCACAACCGCCGCTAATACTACCATCTCATCCCGGCAGAAGCGTGGGATTACAAAAGCATCAAAATAATGTCCCAGTAACTAATAATAATTTACCACAACAGGGGACACAACCTCAACCTAATCCCTACGAAGGCAATCCATTTTTATCGAAATTCCAAACATCGTCAACAAATAAATATAATCCCAATATTTCACAAGGTGTAACCAACCAATTACCCACATCGGATAAACCTGTTACCACTACCGCACCCACAAATCCTAGACAAACCGATTTATTGTATGGCAGTAATCTATTGGAGGAAGATACAAATCGTGAGGCTAAATCAAATGATACAACTGATATCAATTTTGGTGATCGCGGTCTCTTCGATACTGCTCCCCACTGTCAGCCGGGACAAATATTGGTGAATAATCGATGTCGTACGGCAGTTTAGGAATCATTGAATAAGTTTTAATTAAACAAAATATTTAAATATTTTATAAGAAATGAAAAGTGAAATGTCTAGAATATTAACGATCGATTAAAATGCGAACAAAGAGAATGAAAAAAATACCAAATTGTTATCAATTTTAAAGTGGAAATCGTAAAAAAATGTTTTGAAATAATATTTTGTATATATACACTGAAGGAAATTTATATATTATATTAAATGGAAACCAAAAACTAAAAATGATAATTTTTAAAAATATAAAACTGTTATTTATAATTATATTAATTTGATTGTTGATAAGTATGTCGTGAAAAAATACATTGTATTAGTCATTAAATCGAAGGAATGTAGCTTTCTTTTCTAAATTTGTTTAAAAATTGTAGTGTTAATTAATTTGTTTATATTATAGAGCTAACAAATCGTAACAAAATTATAAGAAATTAAATCAATTTATTTATAAAACCAAATTTTAATAAATAAACAAACATTTCAAAACCTGAAATTTTTGATAAAAAAATATAAACAAATACATATCTTCATTAAAATACTCAAAACAAGTTAAAAATTTCTAAACTCTATGACGATATTAAATAAATTTAAACTGATGTTTGACTAGACTATAGACTAGACTATAGACTAGACTATAGACTAGACTATAGACTAGACTTTAGACTAGACTTTAGACTAGACTATAGACTAGAATATAGACTAGATAGGCTAGACCATATTCTAGACTATAGACTAGACAATTGACTAGACTATAGACTAGACTATAGACTAGACTATTAACTAGACTATAGACTAAACCATAGACTAGACCATAGACTACACTATACCCTAGACTACAGACTAGACTAGACTATAGACTAGACTACAGACTAGACTAGACTTTAGACTAGACTATAGACTAGACTATAGACTAGACTATAGACTAGACTATAGGCTAGACTATAGACTAGACTATAGACTAGACTAGACTATAGACTAGACTATAGACTAGACTATAGACTAGACTAGACTATAGACTAGACTATAGACTAGACTATAGACTAGACTATAGACTAGACTATAGACTAGACTATAGACTAGACTATAGACTAGACTATAGACTAGACTAGACTAGACTATAGACTAGACTATGGACTAGACTATAGACTAGACTATAGACTATGTAATGTCACTGGATGGGCTAGCTATTTTCTTATCAAAACAAGTCTTGTTGGGTTCAACCAGTGCGATACAATTACTATTTATGTGTTGCATAAATTTGAATATTTGTTTTGATTTACAACAGTAAAATGTAGAATAAACTGTCAGATTTATTGCAAATTATCCTATTCATTCCTTTTTATTACCACAACTCAAAATAATAATTATTTAAAGTAACATTTTAAAGTATTTAACAAGTCAAAATTAATATCTTTATTGAATTCATTAAGAAGATATTGATGAAATTAATTACTGATGTGGATATATAAACTATTAAAATCATTAATATAAATATTGTGCAGTTAAATTATATAAAAATCAAAATTTTAATTGTTTGCAAATTGTTATAATATTAAATTAAAACTTACAATATAGTGAAATCCATCATTGATATGCGCATACCAGGTACATAACACATAAACTCACAAATATTATTATAATAAATATTCATTTAACAAAATTATATATATATAATGTAACTTTTAATAATTAACAACAAATCTGCAACTTGTAAATTCAAACAACGGACATGGATACCATCATAGTTGGCTTTGACTTATTATTTTATCCAATATTGTCTTTAAAATTATTTTCAAAAATTATTTTTATCAATTTTTAAATTCAAAGTTTTTTTTTATGTTTGTTGTTGTTTTTCATAGGATTTTATTGAGGTACTTCCATAATTAATATATATTGTTGTTGTTGTATATTTTCAACTTATTATCTTTTAATTTTTTAAATTTTATATTTATTTATTTTTTCTTTATGGCATTATGGTCTTAAATGTTTTCATTGAATAATCATGTCCATTGCCAAAGTTAAAATTTCCAAATTTAAAATTTTCTCTTTTTATTTTGAAAGTTATTCTTTTGTTTATTTTAATTTTAACATTTTTTTTTGTTTATCACGCTCAGTTTTACAAGATTATTGTTTTCAATTGCAAACGAACTTTATATCTAATTTACTGCAATTTTTCTATATTTTATCATCGAATAAAATTTTTCCTCCGTATTTTTTTTCTCAACCAACATTTTATTTTTCCAACAATTCAATAATAATTTTTTTTTAATTTTTCTATTTTCAAAAATTATATACAAATCTCAAAACAACTATGATGAAAAAAAATTTTTTTTCTAACAAGTCAACTAATTTATTATTATTATATCTCTATAAGAAACAATACACAACAAACCAAAACATTTTAAATCCCAATAGAAAATGTTTTGGGAATCTGGTATATGATAAAATAAAACCAATATACTACAAACCAAAACATTTTAAATCTAAAAAAAATGTTTTGGGAATCTGGAAATAGAATAATGTGTTCCCACGTGTGGCTCGACCCACGATATCATCATTAGCCGGGCTTTAAAGAAAAACATACAGAAAAACTTTCATCCATCTCATTGTCGAATATCCTTACTATGAAATATCCCAACAAATTTGCCATTTAAATCTGTCAAGCGATATAGACAATTCCCTAATGCGGACTCTACTCTAGCCTTAATATATTTCGGTGCCAATTTGGCATTGAACTGTTTAGCGAAATCGCTTTGCTGAAAATTCTTTCTTAGTACTTCCTGTCCAGGTTCATATCTGACTTTTCTACATCCTCTCATATTGTATACACGTTCACTATTTTTATATGCCTTGTCCAAGTTTCTTAATATGGATTCATCAATAATTTTCATTTGATCTGGTTTACTAACAATCTGTATTTCTCCATCGTTCATATTATCCAGTTGTCGCAACACTTTGTATGCCGAACCGTGGACTATCATATTTCTTCCAAAAAGTGCGAAATAAGGTGAAACATTAATCGACGAATGAACATTACTACGTAAAGCTTGATTAATAGAATACAGATGTTCATCCCATGTAGTCTGATCACTATCTATATAGGAGCGAATTGCCGCCAGAATTGACCTATTAACGCGTTCTGAGGCATTACTTTGAGGTGCATATAATCCTGTAAATATTTGTCTAATTTCATAACTTTTGCACATTTCCGAAAACTGTTTCGAAGTAAATTGTTTACCATTGTCACTATGTATCATTTCTGGTACACCAAAAACACTAAAGACGCTGGATTGAAGATATTTTATTACACTATTTGTGTCTGCTTTTTTTAAAGGGTGTACAAAACAAAATTTACTAAAATGATCCAAAACTACTAAAATATGCGTATTCCCAGTTTTAGATCGCGGAAATGGCCCAAGAAAATCTATAAATAACTTTTGAAAGGGTCTCTCCGTAACGGTTTGTTCACCCATTGGTGGTCTAGTTACAAAATTGGGAGCTTTCATCATCTTACATGTTACACATTTTCCAATGAAATCTCTTACCTGTATTGCCATATTTGGCCAATAATACTTCTCACGAAGTCGAAATAAAGTTTTTGAGATGCCACTATGAGAAGACTGAGGAGGGTTATGTGCGGACTCAATTAATTTTTCAGTAAGGCCGCTAGGGATCCACAGTTTCCTAATCAAGGTATCACTAATCGAATTTCCCTCGGAAAAACCTGTCCTCTTAAATACATATCTATCCGAAATTTTCATATCAGGTAGAGATTCTAAATTACTTTGACAGTTTTGTCTTAATGTTCTATAGTCATCACTATCAAATTCACAACTCTCAAGATCTACATCAATGCTACAATTCGAAATTTCTGAAATTTCCTCATCTACCAAAGATCGTGACAGTGCATCTGGAACTATGTTCTCAGATCCCTTTCTGTGTTCAATTTCGAAGTTATATGCCGTTAATGCTAAGCTCCAACGAGCAAGACGACCGGACAGGTCTTTTTGATTCATGAGCCATTTTAAGCTGGCATGATCTGTGATAATTTTAAATGGCTGCATTTCCAAATAAGGTCTAAATTTCTTTACAGCCGAAACCGCCGCTAAACATTCCAGTTCTGTGACCGTATAGTTTTTCTGTGCCTTATTTAATTTTTTTGAATAAAAATATATTGGCCTTTCTATACCTTCGGAATCAACCTGACATAACACGGCACCAATTCCCGTAGATGAAGCATCGCATTGTACTAAAAACGGTTTAGCATAATCCGGATGGATTAAAACGGGGGCTGTTGATAAAGCCTGTTTCAATTTTGAAATAGCATCTAACGCTTCATCAGTCATCTCAAATTTTCTCCCTTTTTTTATCAAATCGGAAATTGGGGTAGCCAATGTAGAGAAATTTGATACAAATTTTCTATAATAGTTTGCAACTCCTAAAAATTGACGGACTTCTCGAGTGGATCGAGGTATTTTAAAATTGCGAATTGCTTCTACCTTTTCATCAGATGTTCTTATCACACCACCACCTACAATGAATCCTAAATATTTCACCTCTTTCATAAAAAAGTTTGATTTAGCGACATTTATAGTAAGGCCACTTTTAGATAGACATTCAGCAACCTTTTTTAACAATACTATATGATCCTCAAAATCTTTTGAAAATACCAACAGGTCATCTAAATAAACGAACACACGTTCCCTTAACTCAGATGGGATGACTTTGTCCATCAATCTCATCATCGTCTGTGGGGCATTACAGAGCCCGAAAGGCATTACTTTAAAGTGGTATAAGGGCCTTCCTGCAACGGTAAATGCAGTCTTTTCTTGGCTAGTTTTTTCCAAAGGAATTTGCCAGAAGGCATCTTTGAGGTCTATGGCACTTATAAAAACCGTATCAGCAAGACGCATTAACAGCCCTTCTATGTTGGGAATCGGATAGGCATCCTTTACAGTAACCCTGTTTAACTCCCTACTATCTAGACATAAACGAATTTTGTTCGGTTTGATAACAGCAGTAACTGGAGAAGACCATGAGCTATGACTTTCTTCAATAACCCCTAAACTTATCATTCGATCTAATTCTGAATAAATTAAATTTTGTTTTGCTGGTGATATTGGATAGTGTCTCCTCTTAATTGGTTTTGAATCTCCAGTGTCAATTACATGCTCTAATAATGTTGTCCTTCCTAAACCCAAAGATTCTGATGAAGGAAACAACTTAATTACCTCATGAAGTTGCTTTGTTTGTATATCTGTTAATATATGTGCATTAGAATCAATTTCTCTAACTATTTCTTGTACATCCAATTTCAATGACGAATCTAATCCAAACAACTTCCAAAAATTGAAACCTAAATAAAGTTTTTGTGTTAGTCCAGGTGCGATGTAAAGTATAATAGGTTCAGATTTTTCCCTAAACTTTATAGTTGTTACAATTTTACCTATAATTGGCATAGTAGATCCATTTGCAGTTTTCACCTTTGAATTAAAAGAACACATTTCAATACCATGTTTTTTTAAAAACTCTTCGGATCCCAAACCTAACACAGAAATCGTAGCACCGCTATCCAATAAGCCAGTTACAATTTCTCCAAATAACTCAACATCTGCATAAGGGGTAATATCTCCTATATCATCTTTTAAAATTGTACTTTCAATAGTTCTATGTTCCTCCTTTAATTCTCGGTGTCTTTGTCTTGTCTTCAATATTTTATTTGATATGGGTTTCAATTCCGTATTTAGTAAATTTTTAAAAATGTTTCTCCTAATTTCATTATACGTCATCCATTTGTCATAAAAAGGTACAATTAAATTATTTTCCGGGGTTTCCTTTACTGAACAGGGTCCCCGGACTTCCTGCTCTTTCTTACGTTTCCCTCTGCACAGAAAGGACAATTTGAAACTACATAGTTATCTTTGCCACAACGGTAACAAAAAATTCTGCCTGATTTCCTTGTGCAATCAAAAGCAAAGTGTCCCTTTTCTTTGCAATCGAAGCAAGTAATATCTGACATATTCTTTGTCTTTCCCTGACTCAATGCCTCAACCAAATGAACTTTATGATCAGACACAATATCCTCTTCAATGGTAACTTCACTAATCTTAGGTTTTGATATAGATTTGACATTACCAGATTCAAATCTAGCCACATTCTTCTCAGCACGACGGCATTCTATTAAAAATTCTGGTAAAGTTTTCGAGACTGAATTGTGAATAAAGATCAACATTTTACTAGAAATATTACGCTTCATTATTTCAATAAGATCCCTGTCAGATCTCGGACTATACATCATTGAATTTAAATCCAAAATGACATTATAAAATTATTTTCAAAAATTATTTTATCAATTTTTAAATTCAAAGTTTTTTTTATGTTTGTTGTTGTTTTTCATAGGATTTTATTGAGGTACTTCCATAATTAATATATATTGTTGTTGTTGTATATTTTCAACTTATTATCTTTTAATTTTTTAAATTTTATATTTATTTATTTTTTCTTTATGGCATTATGGTCTTAAATGTTTTCATTGAATAATCATGTCCATTGCCAAAGTTAAAATTTCCAAATTTAAAATTTTCTCTTTTTATTTTGAAAGTTATTCTTTTGTTTATTTTAATTTTAACATTTTTTTTTGTTTATCACGCTCAGTTTTACAAGATTATTGTTTTCAATTGCAAACGAACTTTATATCTAATTTACTGCAATTTTTCTATATTTTATCATCGAATAAAATTTTTCCTCCGTATTTTTTTTCTCAACCAACATTTTATTTTTCCAACAATTCAATAATAATTTTTTTTTAATTTTTCTATTTTCAAAAATATATACAAATCTCAAAACAACTATGATGAAAACAATTTTTTTTTCTAACAAGTCAACTAATTTATTATTATTATATCTCTATAAGAAACAATACACAACAACTAGACTATAGACTAGACTATAGACTAGACTATAGACTAGACTATAGACTATACTATAGACTAGACTATAGACCAGACTATAGACTAGACTATAGACTAGACTATAGACTAAACTATAGACTAGACTATAGACTAGACTATAGACTAGACTAGACTAGACTATAGACTAGACTATAGACTAGACTACTATAGACTAGACTATAGACTAGACTATAGACTAGACCCTATAGACTAGACTATAGACTATACTATAGACTAGACTATAGACGAGACTATAGACTAGACTACTATAGACTAGACTATAGACTATAGACTAGACTATAGACTAGACTATAGACTAGACTTAGACTAGACTATAGACTAGACTATAGACTAGACTATAGACTAGACTATAGACTAGACTATAGACTAGACTATAGACTAGACTATAGACTAGACTATACTAGACTAGACTATAGACTAGACTATAGACTAGACTATAGACTAGACTAGACTATGACTAGACTAATAGACTGACATATAGACTAGACTATAGACTAGACTAGACTAGACTATAGACTAGACGATAGACTAGACTATAGACTAGACTATAGACTAGACTATAGACTAGACTATAGACTAGACTATAGACTAGACTATAGACTAGACTATAGACTAGACTATAGACTAGACTATAGACTAGACTATAGACTAGACTAGACTAGACTATAGACTAGACTATAGACTAGACTATATAGACTATAGACTAGACTATAGACTAGACTATTGACTAGACTATAGACTTGACTATAGACTAGACTATTGACTAGACTATAGACTAGACTATAGACTAGACTATAGACTAGACTATAGACTAGACTATAGACTAGACTATAGACTACACTATAGACTACACTATAGACTAGACTATAGACTAGACTATAGACTAGACTATAGACTAGACTATAGACTAGACTATAGACTAGACTATAGACTAGACTATAGACTACACTATAGACTACACTATAGACTAGACTATAGACTAGGCTATAGACTAGACTATAGACTAGACTATAGACTAGACTATAGACTAGACTATAGACTACACTATAGACTACACTATAGACTAGACTATAGACTAGACTATAGACTAGACTATAGACCACACTATAGACTAGACTATAGACTAGACTATAGACTAGACTATAGACTAGACTATAGACTAGACTAGACTATAGACTAGACTATAGACTAGACTATAGACTAGACTATAGACTAGACTATAGACTATGCTATAGACTAGACTATAGACTAGACTATAGACTAGACTATAGACTACACTATAGACTAGACTATAGACTAGACTATTGACTAGGCTATAGACTAGACTATAGACTAGACTATAGACTAGACTATAGACTAGACTATAGACTAGACTTTAGACTAGACTATAGACTAGACTATAGACTAGACTATAGACTAGACTATAGACTAGACTATAGACTAGACTATAGACTAGACTATAGACTAGACTATAGACTAGACTATAGACTAGACTATATACTAGACTATAGACTAGACTATAGACTAGACTATAGACTAGACTATAGACTAGACTATAGACTAGACTATAGACTAGACTATAGACTAGACTATAGACTAGACTATAGACTAGACTATAGACTAGACTATAGACTAGACTATAGACTAGACTATAGACTAGACTATAGACTAGACTATAGACTAGACTATAGACTAGACTATAGACTAGACTATAGACTAGACTATAGACTAGACTATAGACTAGACTATAGACTAGACTATAGACTAGACTATAGACTAGACTATAGACTAGACTATAGACTAGACTATAGACTAGACTATAGACTAGACTATAGACTAGACTATAGACTAGACTATAGACTAGACTATAGACTAGACTATAGACTAGACTATAGACTAGACTATAGACTAGACTATAGACTAGACTATAGACTAGACTATAGACTAGACTATAGACTAGACTATAGACTAGACTATAGACTAGACTATAGACTAGACTATAGACTAGACTATAGACTAGACTATAGACTAGACTATAGACTAGACTATAGACTAGACTATAGACTAGACTATAGACTAGACTATAGACTAGACTATAGACTAGACTATAGACTAGACTATAGACTAGACTAGAATATAGACTAGACTATAGACTAGACTAGAATATAGACCAGACTAGACTACACTATAGTCGAGACTATAGACTACACTATAGTCTAGACGATACACTAGTCTAGACACTAGTCTAGTCTATAGTCCATTCTATAGTCTAATCTATAGTCTAATCTATAGTCTAGTCTATAGTCTAGTCTATAGTCTAGTCTATAGTCTAGTCTATAGTCTAGTCTATAGTCTAGTCTATAGTCTAGTCTATAGTCTAGTCTATAGTCTAGTCTATAGTCCTAGTCTATAGTCTAAGTCTAGTCTAGTCTAGTCTAGTCCTAGTCTAGTCTAGTCTAGTCTAGTCTAGTCTAGTCTATAGTCTAGTCTAGTCTATAGTCTAGTCCTAGTCTAGTCTAGTCTAGTCTATGCTATTCTATTCTATCTATTCATTCTATTCTATTCTATTCTATTCTATTCTAGTCTATTCTATTCTATTCTATTCTATTCTATTCTATTCTATTCTATTCTATTCTATTCTATTCTATTCTATTCTATTCTATTCTATTCTATTCTATTCTATTCTATTCTATTCTATCTATTCTATTCTATTCTATTCTATTCTATTCTATTCTATTCTATTCTATCTATTCTATTCTATTCTATTCTATTCTATTCTATTCTATTCTATTCTATTCTATTCTATTCTATTCTATTCTATTCTATTCTATCTATTCTATTCTATTCTATTCTATTCTATTCTATTCTATTCTATTCTATTCTATTCTATTCTATTCTATTCTATTCTATTCTATTCTATTCTATTCTATTCTATTCTATTCTATTCTATTCTATTCTATTCTATTCTATTCTATTCTATTCTATTCTATTCTATTCTATTCTATTCTATTCTATTCTATTCTATTCTATTCTATTCTATTCTATTCTATTCTATTCTATTCTATTCTATTCTATTCTATTCTATTCTATTCTATTCTATTCTATTCTATTCTATTCTATTCTATTCTATTCTATTCTATTCTATTCTATTCTATTCTATTCTATTCTATTCTATTCTATTCTATTCTATTCTATTCTATTCTATTCTATTCTATTCTATTCTATTCTATTATTCTATTCTATTCTATTCTATTCTATTCTATTCTATTCTATTCTATTCTATTCTATTATTCTATTCTATTCTATTCTATTCTATTCTATTCTATTCTATCTATTCTATTCTATTCATTCTATTCTATTCTATTCTATTCTATTCTATTCTATTCTATTATTCTATTCTATTCTATTCTATTCTATTCTATTCTAATTCTATTCTATTCTATTCTATTCTATTCTATTCTATTCTATTCTATTCTATTCTATTCTATTCTATTCTATTCTATTCTATTCTATTCTATTCTATTCTATTCTATTCTATTCTATTCTATTCTAGTCTAGTCTAGTCTAGTCTAGTCTAGTCTAGTCTAGTCTAGTCTAGTCTATAGTCTAGTCTATAGTCTAGTCTATATGTTCTAGTCTATAGTCCTAGTCTATAGTCTAGTCTCTAAGTCTATAGTCTAGTCTATAGTCTAGTCTAGTCTAGTCTAGTCTGGTCTAGTCTAGTCTAGTCTATAGTCTAGTCTAGTCTAGTCTAGTCTAGTCTAGTCTAGTCTAGTCTAGTCTATAGTCTCTAGTCTCTAGTCTATAGTCTAGTCTAGTCTAGTCTAGTCTAGTCTAGTCTAGTCTAGTCTAGTCTATAGTCTAGTCTAGTCTAGTCTAGTCTAGTCTAGTCTAGTCTAGTCTAGTCTAGTCTAGTCTAGTCTAGTCTATAGTCTAGTCTAGTCTATAGTCTAGTCTATAGTCTAGTCTATAGTCTAGTCTATAGTCTAGTCTATAGTCTAGTCTATAGATAAAGGGGTATTAAGTGTAGGAAGGAAATGAAAGCTTGTGTTTCGAAAATTGAAGAGGGTGATTGTTTAATGAAAACAACAAAGATTTATATAATCTTCAATGACAATTTCCGCGGAATGCAATCAGGACTAATAAAATAATTTTTCTATAAATTTAAAACAATTTTATTATAAATAGAAAATTTATTGAAAATTCCCAGAATCCGTTATCACTAAAGAGTAAATTACTTCTCGTATTCTATAATACTTACACATCATTTCACAAATGCGATTATTTAGCTTCGCAAAAACAACAACAAAAACAAACAATTTATTAAACAATAAAATATATAATAAGAATAATTAAACAATCTTTCAATTCCGTAGTATCAATAAGACAGTGTTAGTGAAACAAGCTTTAAATAAAAGCGGTATAAAGTGAAAATTTTTGAAAAGAAAAAAAAACCAACAACAACTACAATAAATAAAAATGAAATTGATAATATGCATGGGCCTACTAATAACAAGCCTAATGATGACAATGACCACAGGTAGAAGTCATGTTAGAGGAAGAAATTTTCAAGATTCTTCCGAATTAAGAGAACTTGACATAGATGAACGTCCCTTAAGTGGTCGTGGACATCGTCATAGAAATCACAGAGGTCGGGGTATGGGTCATCATAACAATCATGGTAGATTGGCAGCATTTGAGGAGGGTTTACCGGGACTATATCCCATAAAGGGACCTGCTCAACCTCCCCTTATACTACACTCTCACCCTAACAGAGGTTTAGGTATGCAGCAGCATCAAAATAATTTACGGGTGACTAATAATTTGCCCCAACAATTGCCACCACTACAACAACCTCAACCTAATCTTAGAGGTTTAGAATGGCAACAAAATCAAAATAATCCAGAAGTGAATAATAATTTCCCACAACAACAACCTCAATCTAATATCGGGGGTTCAGAATGGCAGCAACATCAACCATTACTGCAACCTCAATCTAATAACGGAGGTTTAGAATGGCAACAACATCATGTACAACAACAGCCTCAAACAAATCCCTACGAAATTAATCCATTTCTATTTAAAATCCAAACTCCCTCCGGAATGCCTACAAATACCATAACACCAGGTGTAACTAAGCAATTGCCCATCTCGGATAAACCAGATATTACTACCACACCTAATCCTAGGCTTACCGATTTATTGTATGGCAGTAATCTATTTGAGGAAGATGATTTCAATTCGAGAGGCTAAGGTAATTTCTTCAATGAACTCCACTGTCAGCCGGGACAGATATCGTTTGGTAGTGCACTATATCAATTTTAGATTTGAAATAAAAATTGAAAATCCTCAAATATTTATAATTTAATGTTTAAGATGTGAACAATGAAATAAAGATAAAAGTCTGTAGACTAGACATAGACTGGGATCAGACTATAGACTAAATATTAAAACATATTTTTATTTTCATTCATTTTATTATTTTATAAACTTTTCTCTCAGTGTATGTTGATTTCTTATTTTATTTATTGTATTTGTTTATAACACGCTAACCAATTCTCTTAAGTAGATGAGTAAGAGAGTTGCTGTATGTTGTTGTTGTTGTTGCGGCTATATGAACAAAAAGCATTTACCAAAAGCTCCTAAAAGTACTTTAGGGAATTTTATTAATTAATTGAATGAATGGTTAAATAATAAAATTTTCAACGTAAATAAGTTAGAAAACTGACATGTTAACACATGCGAATACATACAAATACATACATACACACGTATGTACATATTTCCAAGTATTATTTGCGTGTAATGGACATAGTACATAAGTACGTTAAAGTGGTCAGTAGTGAAAGGTATTTCTAAACGAAACAAAGAGGAAATTATAAACGGAACAATATGAAAGCAAACAGAAAAACGTTATTGGATATATCAGTCTGACTAGACTAGATTCTAATCAGCTATATTAAATGAAACAGCTGGCCGCCCTATCGTCTAAATTACAATAGTCTATCATCAAAATTACTAGATTGTGATCTAAATGATTAAATTCTCTAATCTTCATGGAATAGATTGGAGTATATAATTGACTGTATTAATTGACGCTTACATTAGAGCTCAGTCGACTAGCCTAGAGTTTAATCGACTAGTTCAAAATCCAGTTAACTATGTTAGGTTGTAATCGACTGAACCAGAAATCAATTGAGTAGACTAAAGTCTAATAGACTCGATTAGCCTTAATCGAAACTACTATAGTATCAACAACTAGATTTGAGTCTAATCGATTAGTTTCAAGTCAAATAAACTAAACTACAGTCTAAGATACCCTACATAAGTGAGTTAAAAAGTTGGAGTTTTTTTTTTTTTTTTTTTTTTTTTTTTTTAATAAATAAAGCATTTAATTTATTTTTTACCTTATATATAGGTCTATCCTAGAGGGATTTACCTCTACAATCAAGTTATTTACGCAGAATTTCATCATGATATTAACGTTTATAAGTGAATTTTGACCATCAAGTCATTTTCCGAGGGGAACTTTGCGTGCTGTTTAGGGACAAATGAGTCCCGTTCATTACTGAATTCGGCAAGATCGATATAATGGAGCGTTCTTAATAGACTTCGTATTTCGCTCAAAATAGTTTGCGCCTTTTTTCATTGAAAATGTAGTTAGTTTAGTTAGTTAGTTAGTTTAGTTAGTTAGTTGTTAGTTAGTTAGTTAGTTAGTTATTAGTTAGTTAGTTAGTTTAGTTAGTTAGTTCGTTAGTTAGTTAGTTAGTTAGTTTGTAGTTAG
>NW_023995107.1:0-20000 GCF_015586225.1 Lucilia sericata | reverse complement strand
TTCGTTCGGTGTCTTCCGTTGCAGTTCGTTCGTTCGTTCGTTCGTTCGTTCGTTCGTTCGTTCGTTCGTTCGTTCGTTCGTTCGTTCGTTTCGTTCGTTCGTTCGTTCGTTCGTTCGTTCGTTCGTTCGTGTCGTCGTTAGTTCGTTCGTTCGTTCGTTCGTTCGTTCGTCGTTCGTTCTCGTTCGTTTCGTTCGTTCGTTCGTTCGTTCGTTCGTTCTGTTCGTTCGTTCGTTCGTTCGTTCGTTCGTTCGTTCGTTCGTTCGTTCGTGTCGTTCGTTCTTCGTTCGTTCGTTCGTTCGTTCGTCGTTCGTTCGTTCGTTCGTTCGTTCGTTCGTTCGTTCGTTCGTTCGTTCGTTCGTTCGTTCGTTCGTTAGTTCGTTCGTTCGTTTTCGTTCGTTCGTTCGTTCGTTCGTTCGTTCGTTTCGTTCGTTCTTCGTTCGTTCGTTCGTTCCGTTCGTTTTTCGTTCGTTCGTTCGTTCGTTCGTTCGTTTTCGTTCGTTTTCGTTCGTTCGTTTTTTCGTTCGTTCGTTCGTTCGTTCGTTCTTTCGTTCGTTCGTTCGTTCGTTCGTTCGTTCGTTCGTTCGTTCGTTCGTTCGTTTCGTTCGTTCGTTCGTTCGTTCGTTCGTTCGTTCGTTCGTTTTCGTTCGTTCTTTCGTTCGTTCGCCGTCTTCCTTCTTTTCTTCCACCCGCTTTTTTCTTTTGCCTTTTCTTTCTCCTTTTTCTTCACCCCTTCATATTTTAGTTCTTTGTACCACTTTCAATATGAATGGGCAAGATAAATTATTAAATATGTAAGTATAACAACTCTTAAATCATCTGTTTAAAAATTACATTTAGTTACACTTAGGTTCCGTATTTACAAACTAAACAAAATTTTACACACGTACTTGTATTTTAATACATGAACTTAATTTAGTATGAATTTAACTTTCTTCGTAACCAGCAACAATAAATCGAATTTAAACGCAAAACAAAGTTTTATAAAAAAATGTTTATAAAACGTTTAAAACAAGCTTTCAAATATTACATGTTGTTATTATTGTTGATTATAATGATACACGGGGCCATAGTGCAATGCCCCTCCGGGTTTACATTCGCCTTAGGCAAATGTCATAAAATAGTTTAATTAATTCATTAAATTTAAACAAACAACAAAATCTACAACACCATTTTACCGGCATTTAACACCCACCAAAACATAACCGGGCATACAGCGAGGCAGCAAGGTGAAGATACTTTGTAAACTGGGAGGCGGTGATTCGGTGTTTATGATTGGATCGTCTGTGCCGGTACCATCATTATGTGTTAAAGTTCCTTGTTGTGCATTCAGGTCTTCTTCCCCCTCGATTTCCATCAACATCATCAGCTGTCAAATAACAACTCTCTATTCCAAACTTTTTGTTGTAAAACAGTGTAAAAATTATCAACATTTTATAAATTATTTTTAACATTTTAATAAGTTTCACTTTAATTAGTTTTAATTATATAGTTTATGGGATTTTTTTTAAGCAAATTATTAAATGTTTTTTTTTTGTTTTAATAAATTAAATATGTAAGTAAAAATCACGTTAAACTTGTTTTATTTAATAAAATTTTAAATTTTCTTTATTTAGTCTTGTGTTTTTTTTAGTACAAATTTGTTAATAACTTATTGAAAGCCGTCGTCAGCTTAAAATGACAGAAAATATTGGAAAAAAATTTATTAATAAACAAATGTGTTTTTGTTTATAATAAAGTTTATAATATAAATATTTTTACGATAAAAAAAGCAATTTAAAAACAAAAAGCTTTTAAAAGAGAATTTTAAATGAGTGTTAAAAAAAAACAACAAATAATGCTAGATTTAAACAGATTTAAATGGTTTAAAGCTAAACTAAAAAAAAAATTATAAAAAATGTCTATAAATAGTAAACTTAAAGAAACATTTCTTTTAATTTTTTCTAATCACCCCAATTAATTCCCCAAACATTCAGCAGTAACAAAAACAAAATCTAAAAACTATTTAACTAAGACAAAAACCTTTAGATTGCAAAGGTCATAAAACCAAGTCAATGCCATGTCAGCATTACTTACTACAGCTATAATACAACGCCAAAGAAGAGTCAATTATTATGGAACAACAAACGCCTTTTAAAAAATCATACACTCAACCCGTGACGTGGGTGGAAAGTGAACGAGTAATGACCACCTTAAAACAAATACTTCTATAATAGACTAGACTTTCATGTACTTATATACAATTACATACATATGTTGATAAATACATACATATATGTATACGCATATATATACATATGTATGTATGTAAGTACCCCCAGCATGTATTTATTTAAGTCCATGTACTAAGATTGAACATTTCAAGTAAGTAGTTAAACCGCAAATATTTGTCGATATCACGTTATATAAACTCAGGATACGACAAACTTTTATCTTATAGGGGGCCGTATTAGAAATACCGTCATAATCGCATAACTTTAGATCTAGTCTACTGGATTGGGGTCTAATAGACTAGATTAAAGTCTAATACACTAGATTAGAGTCCAACTAACAAGACTAGAGTATAATAGAATAGATTAGAGTCTAATCGACTAGATTAAAGTATAATACACTAGATTAGAGTCCAACTAACAAGACTAGAGTCAAATCGACTAGATTAGGGTCTAATCGGATAGATTATTGTCTAGATAAGAGTCTATTCGACTAGATTAGACTTTAATCCACAAAATTATAACTCTAATCAACCAGATAAGAATTTAATTGACTAGATTAGACTAGATAAGAGTCTAACCGACTGGATTAGAGGCTAATATATTAGAATAGAGTCTTTTCGACTATATTAGAGCCGACTCGACTAGATTAAAGTCTTTTCGACTAGATTATAGCAAATTCGACTAGAGTAAAGTTTAATATACTAGATTGTAGTCTAATCGACTATATTATAGCTTAATCGACTAGATAAGAGTTTAATCGACTAGACGAGAGTTTAGTCGACTAGATTATAATCCAATCGACTAGATTAGAGTTTAATGGACTATATTAGAGTCTGATCGACTAGATTAGGGACCATTGATTATATAGGAATCTAAACAACAATATTAGAACACAATTAACTAGATTAGAGACTAATCGACCAGATAATAGTCTAAATCGACGCGCCCAACTAAACACATTAGAATCTAATCGGCTAGATCAGATACTAATAAACTAGATTAGTCGCTAACGGACGCTTTTCAACTAAACTAGAGTCAAATCGGCAAGATTAAAATCTAATCGCATAGATTAGGGTCTAATCGACTAGATTAAAGTCTAATTCACTATATTGAAATATAATGGACTAAAATAGAGTCTAATAGACTAGATTAGAGTCTAGTTGTTAAGACTAATGGAGTAGACTAGAGTCCAATTGACTAGCTTAGAGTCTAGCTGATCAGAAGAGTGTAATCGATAAGATTAAAGTCTAATCGACTAGATTAGAGTCTAATGGACTATATTAGAGTTAGACTAGACTATAGACTGGACTATAGACTAGACTATAGACTAGACTATTGATTAAACTATAGACTAGACTATAGACTAGACCATAGACTAGACTATAGACTAGACTATTGATTAAACTATAGACTAGACTATAGATTAGACTATAGACTAGACTACAGACTAGACTATAGACTAGACTATAGACTAGACTATAGACTAGACTATAGACTATACTATGGACTAGACTATAGACTATATACTAGACTATAGGCTAGACTATAGACTAGACTATAGACTAGACTATAGACTAGACTATAGACTAGACTATAGACTAGACTATAGACTAGACTATAGACTAGACTATACACTAGACTATAGACTAGACTATAGTATAGATAGACTATACTATAGACTAGATTATAGACTATAGTATAGTATATAATCTGGTCTATAGTCTAGTCTAGTCTATAGTCTAGTCTATAGTTTAGTATATAGTATAGTCTATCTATACTATAGTCTATACTATAGTATAGTCTATAGTCTAGTCTAAAGTCTAGTATATAGTCTAGTATATAGTCTAATCTATAGTCTAGTCTATAGTATAGTCTATAGTCAAGTCTATAGTCTAGTCTATAGTATAGTATATAGTCTAGTCTATAATCTAGTCTATAGTCTAGTCTATAGTCTAGTCTATAGTATAGTCTATAGTATAGTCTATAGTCTAGTCTATAGTCTAGTCTATAGTCTAGTCTATAGTCTAGTCTATAGTCTAGTCTATAGTCTAGTCTATAGTCTAGTCTATAGTCTAGTCTATAGTCTAGTCTATAGTCTAGTCTATAGTCTAGTCTATAGTCTAGTCTATAGTCTAGTCTATAGTCTAGTCTATAGTCTAGTATAGTCTAGTCTATAGCCTGGTCAATAGCCTGGTCTATAGTCTAATCTATAATCTAGTCTACAGTCTAGTATATAGTCTAGTCTATAGTCTAGTCTATAGTCGAGTCTATAGTCTAGTATAGTCTAGTCTATAGCCTGGTCTATAGTCTAGTATAGTCTAGTCTATAGCCTGGTCTATAGTCTAGTCTATAGTCTAGTATAGTCTAGTATAGTCTAGTATAGTCTAGTCTATAGACTAGACTATAGACTAGACTATACACTCGACTATAGACTAGACTATAGACTCGACTATAGACAAGATTATATACTATAGACTAGACTATAGACTAGAATTTAGGCTAGACGATAAACTAAAATATATGCCAGACTGTAGACTAGACTAGACTACAGATTAGACTAAACACTAGACCATTGACTAGACTATAGACTAGACTTTAAATAAACTTTAGACTATACTCCAGATTAAACTACATAATAGGCCATACTAAGGAATAAATTTCGTTTATAGTAGAATCGGCTTGACTTAAAACGAATAGACTGGTCAACTAAATGCTAATATCGTCTATTTAGTATTAATCATGAATTGGTTAAATAACATTAGTCAGCTATCGGCCATACAAGGGTCGAGTCGTTCGGATTAAAGCTGACTAGACTAAGTTAGACTGTCGTGTCGAGTTTTCGTTTGAAGTACCAAAGTTTGGACTTTTCACACTAATAACAAGATATTAAAAGAACTTGTTGGCATCGTTTGGTTTTAATGGCTGCAATGTTACTAATACTAGTAGAGGGGGTTAAAAGGAATACAATAACAAGACTAAGATTAGAAGGGAATGTAGTTTGGTGGTCCTTTCAAAGTGTTGAACAAACATAAATGGTAACATGTTACAAAAAGATCAGCATCAAGGGTAACATTTGATTTTTGCAACATGTTCTCTATTCTCTCTCCAAAATATTGTGAAAACATACATTCATTCGAATGGGAATGTTGGAATTGACTTGAATTGTACAAAACACACACACACTCATATTGCCAATGTGGACACAGATGGTAATCGATGAAAATTGATGTGTTTGCGACATGTTCGTACATGTTTAAAATGATGTCAATCAATATGGTACAACAATTCTAATAACCCATACTATTAGCTAGAATACAGATACTGAAATGTAGAGATAGCAACCTTTTGATAACCCTTAGCAGTTATAAAAGACTATGAAAGGAAGTTTAGAAAAAGAAAGAAAAATATGTGAAGGAAATCAATTTATTTAAGATTTTTTTTTTTTTGCTAAATAAAGTGGCCCATATTTTGTTATTTTACACTTTATAAATATATAAACAAACAACAAGAACAACAACTATAATAAAAAGGCGTATAGCATAGGAAATAAAAGGACATTTATAAAGGATTTTTTGTATGCTTTTGATACAGAAAAATATATGTTTTGTGTTTTGGAGCTTTTTTGTTTTGTATAAAAGTGTGGGTGCGTTTATGTGTATTTAACACTAAATTGAACACGTTTATTTTGCTTTTGTTGTTGCTGCTGCCATTGTAAGGATTACATTTTTTCAGGGTTTTTTATTCAACAATAATAATAACACCGCCAACAACAACAACAACAGTTTTTCCACAATAAAAATTCCTTTAAATTTTTATTATTATACGATGAAATTTTTTTGTATGAAAAAAAGTTCTTTTCAAAGCCTTAACATTTGCCATATATATATTTTCCTTATAACACCTGGTATTTGTGGTAAACCAGGAAAAAGTACTTTTTGTTGTTGTTGTGCTAATACTCGGTAGGAGTCTGTAAGTATTTGTGTTATAAGTAAGATTATTCATACATCAGCGGCTTTACTGTATAAGTATCTAAAGCAACGCACCTTTTGTTGAGAACTGAAAAGGACATGTAGTCATCTGAAAAGTACCTAAAACAAAGGGAAAGTTTTAGTACTTTTATGGGCTTTTCTGGGTACCGATCATTTGGTACTACCTTTCAATAGTTTTAAAAACTTTTAAAAAGTTTTACAAAATATCTACTCATATCACTTCTCCCTAATCACTCAACTCATCTCAAAGGTTTTACAAACTTGACTTTTAATACCTTTTACATTCTCTTGCATTTATTATAATGCCACAAGTTTGAGGCATATTACAGCAAATAAATGGAAAATAGCAGCCAAAAGCCTAAATCCTACATTTTTTCACATACATTGCCTTTAGAAATTGTGGTTATATGCAGGCAGGTAGAATGAATATATTCATTTTATTGTTAAAAAAAAAACTCTTACATTTGATTCAACATTTAACAATAAGTTTAAAAATGTTTACTTGTATGAGACTGTTTAATTTCAGTTGTATTTGTGGCTTGTTTTCAGGGAAAAAACTTCCCTCTTACACGGGCCTTCAACAGAATTCACCAGATCGGAGTCCTAACAAACAGATTGAAGTGAGTCGAAAGGATTGATACCGAAACTATACCTTTTGAGGTCAATCTAACAGATTAGAGTCGTAACGATTAGATTGGTATCTAATAGAACAAATTGCGGTTAAATCTACTGGTCTATATCTGAATTCATCAAATAAGATAGAAATCGACCTGATTAAAGTCAAAATGACTAGATAAGAGTTAAATTATCTAGAAGAGGGCAAAATGGGGTCAAACCAAATCGACAATATTCGAATCCCCCAGATTAGAGCTGAATCAAAGATATAGAAGATTAATCGACCAGATGGAAATGGATTTGTCTTGATTAAAACAGATTGGAGTCGGATAGATAAATTTTATCAGAATCGACTAGATTAAAGTCAATCGACTAAATTATAGTGAAATCGACATAATTGAAGTAAAAACTATAAAATTAGAGTTTAATTGACTAGAATAAACCAGAATGGAGTCAAACCGGATCGACCAGATGGAAATGAATTTGACTAGATTGAAACAGATTGGAGTCGAACACATAAATTACATCATAATCGACTAGATTAAAGTCAAATCGACTAAATTAGAGTGAAATCTATATGATTGGAGTAAAAACGATAAAATTAGAGTTCAATTGACTAGAATAAACCAGAATGGAGTCAAACCGGATCGACGAGATTGAATTCGAATCAACGAGATTAGCGTTGAGTTGTCCTGCTTGGAGTTGAATCGACAAAATTACATCCGAATCAACTAGATTAGAGTAAAATCGACTAACTTAAAGTTGGATCGATTATATCAGAGTCAAATTGACCTGATTGGA
This sequence comes from Lucilia sericata, assembly GCF_015586225.1. NCBI lineage: Eukaryota > Metazoa > Arthropoda > Insecta > Diptera > Calliphoridae > Lucilia > Lucilia sericata. Next base: position 12,384 of record NW_023995107.1, on the reverse strand, counting down.
ATCAGAACTAGAATAAGTCAGAATCGGATGAACGATAACCGCATCCACCAGATTAGAGTTGAATAAAAGATATTAATGTTTCAGCGATTAAAGTCGAATCGATCGCATGGAAACCAGATTAGAGTCTATCCAAATTTCAATCGACCAGATTAAATTAGAATCGACGAGATTAACATTTAATCGACCAGATTGGAATCAAATCGACCAAATTGGTGTCCAGATCAGAGTCGAATTGACTAGATAATATCCGGGAGATAAATCATGACATGATTGGAGTCGAATCGACCAGATTGCACTCTAATTGAGAACTATAGAACAGCATGGAGTTAAATAGTGTTGATTAGAGATGAATCATACAGAATAGAGTTGAATCGACCAGACTGAACTCGATGTGATTACATTAGAATTGAAACCACCAGATTAAAGCCTCTTTGAGCCGATTACAGTTAACTCGCCTATATTAAAACCAAATCGACTAGATTGGAGTAAAATCGAAAAGATTCGAGTCTTATTAGTGTTAAAGCGAGCAGATTTGAGTCGAACTGACCAGATTACAGTCAAGTCGATATGACTGTAGTATAATTGTGGAGAATGGAGTCAAATAAAGTAGATTAGGGATGATTCAAACAGATTAAAGTTAAAACGACCAAACTGAAGTCGATTAGAGGCCTTTTGAAAGGCCTATTTTGCACATTATTATCTCTAGTACGTTTCATATCCTCTACAAGTAGCTTTTGCCTTCTATTGTATGGTGTTGCTTATTTATTCTTTCACCTTGACGTTGTAAAAGTTGGCGTTTTTGTCCAGACTCAGGTTACACCACCTCAAATTCAGTAGTATGTACCTCACTTCTTGTTCTCCTCTACTTTCAGCTCAAGTGGCCTGATACGTGGTACATTGCCGTTAAGTCGTTGTGTTTAATTTTAATAAACAATTGCATAAAGCTGTTGTAATCTTTGGGGAGTTATGTGTGTGGTAAACGAGTAACCGAATGAGATATAATAGTTACTTAGATTAAAACTGTTTGTGATGTATGGCGAGACTAAAAAGTTTGAATATTAAGAATAGAGTAATATTAGAATAAGGTTTAAGTTGGAGTACTCTTGTTGTAATATCTGATAATATAACTTCTCAGTTAGCAGCAAAAACTTTTATATCAAGTCGATTTTTTTCAACACTTTTACACTTAACATCAGAATAATCGTTTTATTCGTAACATCTCTATAACATCAGAATATCAGTTATTTAGCATACACCACATACGGATATACATATTTTAAGAAAAGTACTAACTGGCAACTTCTCATATTCTTAAATTTATTCCATACAAAAAACATACATAATATTCTAGCTTACAACAACCTTAGCAAATTTCCCTAATAATATGGAAAGCAGGAACTAAAGAAAAAAGTATTTTTGTTGCCAACTTGCAACCACTTAAACCCAATTTTATTCAGGTGCATTCGGTTTATTGTTTTAGATTCAACTTTCTCTAGATCCTTACTACACATTGAAAACATGTGTGCTTTATAATGTTGCATTTCTCAGGTTTGAATGTGAGTTGTTGCCTTAGATCCTTAGACAAATGAGTATGGGTGTACCTAGTATTTTCAAAAGTTCTCGAACAAAGTATCTCATAAATAAAATTTTCACAGGAAAAGATTTCTTTAAATTCGGGACTTCAAATTGCAACATAGAGTACATTCTTTTTACTCGGAACGATAATAATTGTACCCAAAACTTTTCGAAATACTAGGTATATGTAAATCATTTATACTTTGCGTATGTATGAAATTATACGCACACACAGTCAATCCAACAATATAAGTTTAAATGTGTGGAAAATTTTGCATTTGTTACACTCCAAGGATAATATGATTTTTGTTTCAGGATAAAAATCATCGTGTTTGTAAATGCAGCGTGAGAGTATGTACAAATTTCAAAAAAAAAAAAAAAAAAAAATGAATAAAAACTGAACAAAAGGATCAAATTTGCGGGTTTGTGTTAGAAGAGGTAATACTTGTTAAAACCCGTATTAAGAGCAGTTCAAAGGTTAGGGAGTTTGGCAAAAAAATGTTTACTAGTAATACACTTGTATTGGCAGGGAAGTGGAAGAGATGGCCTAAGTTAAGCGAAAAAGGGGGGCAGATAACTAAAAAACTAGATTGTAGACTAGACTTTAGAGTAGAATATATACTAGACTATAGAATCAATTATAGACTAGATTATAGACTAAACTATAGACTAGACTATAGACTAGACTATAGACTAGACTATAGACAGACTATTGACTAGACTATAGACTAGACTATAGACTAGACTATAGCCTAGACTATAGACTAGACTATAGACTAGACTATAGACTAGACTATAGACTAGACTATAGACTAGACTATAGACTAGACTATAGACTAGACTATAGACAGACTATAGACTAGACTATAGACTAGATTATAGACTAGACTATAGACTAGACTATAGAGTAGACTATAGACTAGACTATAGACTAGACTATAGAGTAGACTATAGACTAGACTATAGACTAGACTATAGACTAGACTATAGACTAGACTATAGACTAGACTATAGACTAGACTATAGACTAGACTATAGACTAGACTATAGACTAGACTATAGACTAGACTATAGACTAGACTATAGACTAGACTATAGACTAGACTATAGACTAGACTATAGACTAGACTATAGACTAGACTATAGACTAGACTATAGACTAGACTATAGACTAGACTATAGACTAGACTATAGACTAGACTATAGACTAGACTATAGACTAGACTATAGACTAGACTATAGACTAGACTATAGACTAGACTATAGACTAGACTATAGACTAGACTATAGACTAGACTATAGACTAGACTATAGACTAGACTATAGACTAGACTATAGACTAGACTATAGACTAGACTATAGACTAGACTAGACTAGACTATAGACTAGACTATAGACTAGACTATAGACTAGACTATAGACTAGACTATAGACTAGACTATAGACTAGACTATAGACTAGACTATAGACTAGACTATAGACTAGACTATAGACTAGACTATAGACTAGACTATAGACTAGACTATAGACTAGACTATAGACTAGACTATAGACTAGACTATAGACTAGACTATAGACTAGACTATAGACTAGACTATAGACTAGACTATAGACTAGACTATAGACTAGACTATAGACTAGACTATAGACTAGACTATCGACTACTATAGACTATACTATACTAGACTATAGACTAGACTATAGACTAGACTATAGACTACTATATACTATTATAGACTATAGACTACTTAGACTATATACTATACTATAGACTAGACTATAGACTAGACTATAGACTAGACTATAGACTAGGACTATAGACTAGACTAAGACTAGCTATAGACTAGACTATAGACTAGACTATGATAGACTATAGACTAGACTATAGACTAGACTATAGACTAGGCTATAGACTAGACTATAGACTAGACTATAGACTAGACTATAGACTAGACTATAGACTAGACTATAGACTAGACTATAGACTAGACTATAGACTAGACTATAGACTAGACTATAGACTAGACTATAGACTAGACTATAGACTAGACTATAGACTAGACTATAGACTAGACTATAGACTAGACTATAGATTAGACTATAGACTAGACTATAGACTAGACTATAGACTAGACTATAGACTAGACTATAGACTAGACTATAGACTAGACTATAGACTAGACTATAGACTAGACTATAGACTAGACTATAGACTAGACTAGACTATAGACTAGACTATAGACTAGACTATAGACTAGACTATAGACTAGACTATAGACTAGACTATAGACTAGACTATAGACTAGACTATAGACTAGACTATAGACTAGACTATAGACTAGACCTATAGACTAGACTATAGACTAGACTATAGACTAGACTATAGACTAGACTATAGACTAGACTATAGACTAGACTATAGACACTATAGACTAGACTATAGACTAGACTATAGACTAGACTAGACTATACTAGACTAGACTATAGACTAGACTATAGGACTAGACTATAGACTATACTATAGACTATACTATAGACTAGACTATGAGATGAAACGACTAAATTTGAAAGTCAGTTTAAAGTGGAATAGTGTATGTAGACTGGATTCGAATTGATTGAAGAAAATTGACTAGATTAAAGACGAATCGGTAGAATGGTGACTTGATTAGGATAGGATCGAGTAGATGATATTAGGAAGATTTGGTGTAAATATAAATCTACTAGAGAAGAGTGATTTATTGTGTATTTTTCTTCTACAGTGAATAAGGAATAACTTCGCATAGTCCCCAAACATTGGCCACCCCTGTTTCAAAAGTGTTGGCAGTTGGCAAACAAAGGTGTTAAGACAAAAGGCACTACGAGAAAAAAAAAATTGTAAAAGAAGTAGTGCACTTTTGCTACCCATCTGATTATATTTAGACTTTATATTTTCGTCAGTTTTGCTAGTTTTGGGAATATTTTGCTCACAAGATTTTTGGAAAATTTAAAAAATTCTTTGTTTTTTTTTGGGAGAATTTTTAGCTTTTGCATTATGGAATAATTCCCTTAAGAATTCTGAGGTTACAAATGGAAAATTTTGTTTTGATACTAAAGATTCGTTAGGGTTGCATTGCACTGCTTACATATCCAATTACATACTATGAATATATTCATGCATACTTTCGTACTTATGTACGTAAATTCATACACAACTAGTGCAGGTGAATGAGTTCTTAACATGAATGTATGAGACCTTGTTGGTTTCTGTTAAAACACTTTACATTATTTGAAATTCTAATATGTATTAAAATAGTTGAACGAAAAAAAGAAAAAGAAAACAAGAACAAACGATTTGCTACGCCAAACAACAATAAAATATCGTCTTGTAGTCGTAATTTCAAAAGCAGCAGCAGCAATTTATAAATATTTAAAATTTTAATCCTTTTAAAAATAAATTCTCATTAAATATTTAACAAATTATTTGAATTGAAGACAGATAAGCATGAGTAAATTTTTTGGTTTGTGGCATGTGGCAAGGGCTGAAATCACCAAAATATGTGTTGTGGCATGCTTTTCAAAGGTAGCGTGGCCGAGCGGTCTAAGGCGCTGGTTTAAGGCACCAGTCTCTTCGGAGGCGTGGGTTCGAATCCCACCGCTGCCAAGTTAATTTTTTTTAAGTTTGAAATTTAAATTTTATTTCTCTTTTCATTGAGCTTTTTCACCATTACCAACATGTGTTGCTGCTGCCGTTTTTATGCCACGTTTGTATAAATATTTTTTTTTTGCACAATATCTTGAATTTAATTTTGATAAATAAGTGTGCAAAATGAGCATTTGAAATTTGTACGCACATTGCTATTTTAGCAACTGGCGCTACTTATAAAGGGGGGCAAATAGTTCAACAAGCTGCTACATATCATTCAGGGCAACCTAAAAAACTTCCGTCTTTTTGTTAACTGCCAACTTTAAGAAGCGATTGGTTTCAAAGGAGGCAATATTTTCTAAATTAAATATAAATTATGTCAAATGATAATCAAATCAAATGATTCTCAAATCTTAGACAGTTTCCAAAAAAAAATCTGAATAAAATATCATTCCTTGAAAATAGGTCATATTATATTCGTATAAGACTCCATTTTCAAAATGAAATACTTAAGATACTATTTTTCATCAGCATTCACATATATATAATACTTATGAGAGTTATTTTCTTTACCTTTTAACTTCCTACCAACCAATATGTAACTCACATTCTTTACAGAACAGCGGCTAAAAATAGCAGCGACATGAACAGTTCAGTCTATTTTTATTTAACCTATAGTTGAGACTACAGTCTATAGTTGAAACTATAGCCTTTATTCCAGATTATATTCCATGGTGTAGGCTATAGTCCACAGTCCAGACTATAGTCTATTGTCCAGACTATAATCTATAGTCTAGTCCTAACTAAAGTCTGTAGTCCAGACTATAGTACACTCTATAGTCTGTAGTCCAGACTATAGTCCACAGTCCAAACTATAGCCTGCAGTTCAGACTATTGTTTGTAGTTTAGCCTATAGTCTATGGTCCACACTATAGTCTACAGTCTAGACTATAATCTATAGTCCAGACTATAGTCTATAGTCCAGACTATAATCTATAGCCCAGACTATAGTCTCTAGTCCAGACTATAGTCTATAGTCCAGACTATAGTCTATAGTACAGACTATAGTCTATTGTCCAGACTATAGTCTATTGTTCAACTATAGTCTATAGTCCCCTATAGTCCAGACTATAGTCCATAGTCCCAGACTATAGTCTATCGTCCATCCAGGACTATAGTCCATAGTCCAGACTATAGGCCATAGTCCAGACTATAGTCCATAGTCCAGACATAGTCCATAGTCCAGACTATAGTCCCATAGTCCAGACTATAGTCTATAGTCCAGGACTATAGTCTATAGTCCAGTACAATTCTATTGTCCAGATTTTAGTCTATAGTCCAGACTATAGTCTATACTCCAGACTATAGTCTATAGTCCAGACTATAGTCTACAGTCCAGACTTAGTCTAAAATCCAGAATATAGTCTACAGTCCAGACTTTAGTCTAAAATCCAGAATATAGTCTATAGTCCAGACTATAGTCTATAGTCCACACTACATTCTTTAGTCCACACTATAGTCTCTAGTCCAGACTATAGTCTATAGTCCAGACTATAGTCTATAGTACAGATTATAGTCAATTGTACAGACTATAGTCTATGGTCCAGACTATAGTCTAGTGTCCAGCTATAGCTATAGTCCAGGACTATAGTCTATAGTCCAGACTATAGTCTATAGTCCAGACTATATCTATAGTCCAGACTATAGTCCTATAGTCCAGACTATAGTCCTATCGTCCAGACTATAGTCTATCGTCCAGACTATAGTCCATAGTCCAGACTATAGTCCATAGTCCAGACTATAGTCTATAGTCCAGACTATAGTCTATAGTCCAGATAGCTATTATTCCAGACGATAGTCTATAATTCAGACCATAGTCTATAGTCCAGACTATAGCCTACAGTCCACACTATAGTCCATAGCCCAGACTATAGTCTATAGTACAGACTTTAGTCTATAGTCCAGACTATAGCTTATATTCCAGACTATAGTCTATAGTCCAGACTATAGTCTATAGTACAGACTATAATCTATTGTCCAGACTATAGTCTATTGTCCAGACTATAGTCTATAGTCCAGACTATAGTCTATCGTCCAGACTATAGTCCATAGTCCAGACTACAGTCCATAGTCCAGACTATAGTCTATAGTCCAGACTATAGTCCATAGTCCAGACTATAGTCTATAGTCCAGATTATAGTCTATAGTCCAGACTATAGTCTGTAGTCGAGTCCAGACCATAGTCTATAATCCTTACTTTAGTCTATAATCCTGACTTTAATATATAGTCCAGACTATAGTCTATAGTCCAGACTTTAGTCTATATAATCTAGACTTTAGTCTATAGTTCAGACTATAGTCTATAGTTCAGACTATAGTCTATTAGTCCAGACTATATTCTACAGTCCAGACTATAGTCTATAGTCCAGACTATAGTCTACAGTCCAGACTATAGTCTATAATCCTGACTTTAGTCTATAGTCTACAGTCCAGACTATAGGTCTTTAATCCTGACTTAGTCTATAATCCTGACTATAGCCTATAGTTCCGACTAAAGTCTATAGTCCAGACTATAGTCTATAGTCTTGGCTATAGTCTATAGTCCAGACTATAGTCTATAGTCTTTGCTATAGTCTATAGTCCAGACTATAGTCCAGACTATAGCCTTTGAACTAGAATATAGTCCACGTTAGGACCGTTTTAGAAGAAGATATTTATGTGCTATTTCCACAACCCACACTATTTTACCTTCATACGTATGTATATAAAATTTGACTGAGATTTATGTGATCCTTAAATTTATGACTCTATGATGCTGCTACTTGAAACAACTTCTACTACGCAAAAAACTCCAACCAAACACACCAGAAAAAAACTATATAATTCTTGCACCTTGAAGAAACCTAAAAATTTGAAAACGTAGAAAAAAGCAAAACCTTAAATGCAGAATTTCAATTTTATTCATAACATACTTCCTCATACATAAGAAATTATGGATGATAAAAAATAACAACAATAAAAATATTAAAACGCCAAAAATATATTTTATATTTGTATTTTTGCTGAAAATACAAAAAAAAAACATCATGCTCTCAAAGTAAAACTTATAGGTGAGAGTTGGGTTATTTTCTTCTATATTTTATGATGAAGGGTTATTGATACTTCTTCCTTTTACGGTTTTATTTATTTTATTATTTTTCATATAAATATATTTCTCTCTTCCTTTGGCATACTTTACTGCCTGTTGTTGTAAAACAAAAGTAATAAAAATAATTTTTATGGTTTTTGTTTTCGGGGTTTTGTTAACGTTCAAATATTTAACATATGTTTTTCAAAAGTTTTATGTTGTTTTTGTACAGCAAAAATAACAACATATAGAAATAATTGTTTACTAAAATTGTGGGGGAGACCACAAAATTATGTCTACGTTTTTAAGGATACAAACTGCTCTTGTAGATGCAGTCATAAATAAGTTGTCTATTTGCAAATAAAAAAAGTAAAATGCGCAAAATTAAAAAGTTTTTGTTTGTAGCAAAACAAATGGAAACTTGAAAATAATTCAATTTGTATTAAAATTGTTAATTCACAAACAACTGGAAGAATATGAAAGAATTTAAGACTGTAAACTAGTCTATAATTCAGTCTTTAGAATAAACTATGGTCCACACTACCGATTACAGATTATAGTACAGACTAGTCTATAGCCCAGACTATAGACTATACTAAAGTCTAGACTATAGACTATAATATAATCCACACTATAGATCATACTATAGTCCAGACTATAGACTATACTATAGTCCAGACTATAGACTATACTATAGTCCAGACTTTAGATTAGACTATAGTCCTGACTATAGACTAGACTATAGTCTTGACTATAGACTAGACTATAGTCCTGACTATAGACTATACTATAGCCCTGACTAAAGACCAGAATATAGTCCAGATTATAGTCCAGAATATAGAATATAGTCCAGCCAATAGACAAAAATATAGTGCAGACTATAGACTAGAATATAGTCTATAATATCGACGAGACAATAGTCGAGGCGATAGACTAGACCATAACCCAGACTGTAGTCCAGACAATAGACAATACTGTAGTCCAGACCATAGACTAGAGTACAAACTTTAGACTAGACTATATTACATACTAAAGACTTGACAATTTTCCAGTCTACTATATAGACTATAAAATATTCCACACAATATATTTTACTACATTTCATAATATAGATTATACTACAGTCCTGACTATAGACTATACTATAGTCCAGACTTTAGACTATTCTGTAGTCCAGACTGTAGACTATACTACAGTCCAGACTATATACCAGACTATAGTTCAGATTATAGAAAAGACTGTAGACCCGACTATAGAATAGTCTATGGTGCCGACTGTATACTAGACTATAGTCCAGACTATAGACTAGACTATAGTCCAGACTATAAACTAGACTATAGTTCAGTCTATAGACTATAGTCAAGACTATCTTATAGTTCAGACTATAGACTAGACCATTGTTCAGACTATAGACCTGACCATAGTCCAGTCTATAGACTATAGTCCAGAATAAAGATAGAATGGACTATAGTATAGTCTATAGACAGAACTATACTACAGTTCTGTGTATAGACTATACTATAGTCCAGACTTTAGGCTGTTCTATAGTCCAGACTTTAGACTATTTTATAGACTATAGTCCAGAATATAGAATAGACTATAGTCCAGACTATAGACTAGACTATGTTCCACACTATAGACTTAACTATAGTCCAGACTATAGACTAGACTATAGTCTAGACTATGGACTAGACTATATTCCAGACTATAGACTAGACTATAGTGCAGACTATGGACTAGACTATAGTCCAGATTATAGACTAGACTATGTCCAGACTATAGACTAGACTATAGTCCAGAATATAGACTAGTCTATAGTCCAGACTATAAACTAGACTATAGTCCAGACTATAGACTAGACTATAGTTCAGACTATAGACTAGACTATAGTCCAGATTATAGACTAGACTATAGTCCAGACTATATTCCAGACTATAGACTAGACTATAGTCCAGACTATGGACTAGACTATAGTCCAGACTATAGACTAGACTATGTCCAGACTATAGTCCAGAATATACTAGTCTATAGTCCAGACTATAGACTAGACTATAGTTCAGACTATAGACTAGACTATAGTTCAGACTATGTACTAGACTATAGTTCAGACTATATACTATAGTTCAGACTATAGAATAGAGTATAGTCCAGAATATAAAATAGACTATAGTCCAGACTATAGACTAGACTATAGTCCAGACTATAGACTAGACTATAGTCCAGACTATAGACTAGACTATAGTCCAGACTATAGACTAGACTATAGTCCAGACTATAGACTAGACTATAGTCCAGACTATAGACTAGACTATAGTCCAGACTATAGACTAGACTATAGTCCAGACTATAGACTAGACTATAGATCAGACTATAGACTAGACTATAGTCCAGACTATAGACTAGACTATAGATCGGACTATAGACTAGACTATAGTCCAGACTATAGGCTAGACTATAGACCAGACTATAGATTAGACCATAGTCTAGACTATAGACTAGACTCTAGTGTAGACTATTGTTTAGTCTATAATCGAGTCTATAGTATGGGCTATAGACTAAACTAAAGACTAGACTATACTCCAGACTATAGACTAGACTATACTCCACTAGAATTTTGGCCATACCATGGACTTAACTATACTCCAGACTAATGACTTAAGTCCAAACTGTAATCCAGGTTATAGGAGAGACAAGAGTATACACTATAGACGAGACTGGAGTGCAGATTATAGCTATTATTTATCATCAGTTGATGCCCCCACCAATTTTGAACTAAAACACATTAAATCCATATAATTACGCAAAATTTAAACAATAATTTATTTTAAGTACGCAATATTTATTCAAGAAAATACGCATAACAATTTCCTTTTACCTACAACAACAGCAACAACAATTTTGTAACAATTTATGTCAATTTAGTATTAAAATAGAATTAAAAACATGAAACTGAAAATGAAAAGAATTTTTCTAATTAAATCAATTAAAATTGATCGAAAAAAGAGAGAAATAACAAACTGTTCAATAGTGAATGACTGAACAAATGAATGAATAAATACGCATTTAATGTGTGTTCAGCAAACACATGCAGTTTTTTCGACATTTGATAGATTTTATTGCCAAAACGTGACACACTCGCCAATACGGATGGAGTGTGTCCATTGAAAGAGCTAGCAGTTAAAAACTTGACATTGATGGCGCATGTTTGGGGCGTGCCAAGTGATGATAATTTATATAAACAAGAAATGCGTTTAATTTTATAGGTTTTCTTTATGATTATCGTTTTCTACAAGAGAGAGGGGAAGATTTTATAAAAATAACATGATTCTTTCCATAAAAATAATTTCATTAACAAATTAGTTGGCAATTGTTTAATGAACATAATTTATTTACACAAAACACTAGCAACAGCAAAAACTTCTTCAATTGCTGCTTAAAACTCCTTCAAACTTCCTTTATTTTTAATAATGAATCCTTATAATTATGCTGTGTCAACTTAAGGATCCTTATACTGCTTGATAAAAACAAAAGTTTCTTAAATGTGATTTTTTTTATGAATATTTCATTCTGCATCCTACACATACTGAATTTTGAACACAAAATTTCATCACTCAATTGCAGCAATTAAGCAAACTTTTGCCTAGAAAGTTGTTTTTTAGATATTCTAAAGTGGCGCCACCTACACATAAGTGTTTGAGAATTGTTGTAATTAAACCAAACAGGATAATTCATCTGCAACCTAAATGCAAACTTGTGTATAGAAAACTTTATTCAAAAGCCATGACAGAACACTTCTCGCTATAATTGCTGAAAATTTGTCACAATGTGTCGATTAATAACTTTTCCGTTTTTGTGTTTGTGCACAAAAAATCTAGGCTCAACAAGCCTACGCTAAGGGAAATTTGTGCAAAATATGACCAGGCCTGTAAAGGAATGAAACCATTGTATAAACCAGCCACTAGTATAGAGTCTATAGACATGACTTTAAACTAAACTATTATACGATTCTATAGACTGGACTGTAGACTAGACTATAGACTAGACCATAGACTAGACTCTA